>NC_134573.1:50250114-50550114 GCF_050947875.1 Dermacentor variabilis
GCTGGAAGACGGACAGATAACGAAAAAAAAAACCTGTATGTGTAGAGCCAAACTGTCCTCTCCCCATCAGTTGCCCTACTATCAATACCATAAGCTCGATTAAAATTGAATAACAAACTGACGTCGATGTGATGACGAAGGCTGTTGTATGATGACGAGGGCATGACAACGTGCTCACAGGGTCAGGGTGCATGGTTTGACGATGACGTTATTTGTTAAACGTCTGCAATATTATATCGTTCAGTGGAACGTGCCAATCAAGACATTTACAACGTTATAATTGCGCTGAGTGACTCGGAAGAATTAGGCGATGGCAAATTAAACTTGAAGTAACTGTCGTGTTAAATTTCTTTTCACCTCATGCAAGCAAAACAGCGCGGAAAAACGAAAAACATACCAAAGAATGGTGGCAATGCCACTTTGAAGTTCTTGATACAACTATGCGTTAAGTACTTCGTTCAAGAGGTGCCTCGTGGCCTTTTTCTGGAACGAGACTCAACCTAGAACCAACATTTTCTCTCTAGCAAATAAAACGACAATATTGATGAATTATTCGACCAACCTAGGTTGGTTTATTATGGCTATTTAATGTTATTTCATTCTCACGACTAAAGATAAGGTAGGCAAAGAAGCCGCACCAGCAATCTGAGCCGTGTTTCTCGCAATTACTTTTGTTCAGTTTTGTAAATTTTTGCCGTCAGCATTGCTTCGATAAGAACCTTGGCCGCATCGTTAGCGGGATTGGCTATTCGGCTCCGTATCTAATAAATAGCTTTACAAAGAAGTTTTCTCTTGAAAATAGATCCCACAATCTTTGAAACGAATTATTCGCGAACCATTAAGAATGTTTTCGCTAAATGATATCACACAACAGATCTTTGCAGCCCCTAATAAAGCGAGAATTGTTCCCACCGCTTCTCACAGTAATTTATTTGCCTTATTTTTTATTTGCGATTTTCTAACAGGAATAATGCTAAGAGGGAAAAAAGAGGTGCAAAAGAAGATATGAGGAAGCGCATTAGTCTCCTTTTATAATTTTGTGAATAAGTCCTCTAAATAATTTTAATGCTTAAGTTGGGTCACGCGAGTTCGATTGTTTGCTTTGTAGCCTTATTTGTCTTTTGTTCGGTGCACATTACCTCCGATGTGGCCAATCCCCCGAGAGGGTACAAGTATGGAACAACAAAAACAACGTTTATATACGTTTCCTCCTATTTTTCTGGGCGCAAGTCCAATTCCTGCAAGTTTTTAGGTAATATATACTGGCCTAGAAGTAGACATAAATCTTAAATTTATTGAACACTTAACCAAAGTAAAACAGAAGATTATCTACGGGATTAGGGTACTTCTGAAAGCACGAACCATATTTAACCATCAAATATTACTATGATTATAGGTTTCATTTATTTATTCCCACATTAACTACTTGGTTACTTGCTGGGAAAACACTTACGTAACCCATTTAAACTCATTTCAAATCCTACAGAATCAAGCTATTAGGATAATTACATTTAGCCCATATACAACGCCTCATAACTTCTACGAACTAATCACATTCTATCAATCACGCAACTCGTTAATTATAACCTAAGTACCTTTTTGTTCCGTCAAATCAATTACATACGATGCGATAGCCTGATAGCACAATCTTCTCTAATAAATACTAATATTACCAGGTTTGCAATGAATAGGAAATTCATTTTACCCAAAACACACACTAATTATGGCAAGCAGAGCGTCCATTTTCATCTATCGCATTCTGGAACACACTACCATTACATATAAGAACACTTAAAATTCACGAACTTAAGAAACGACTAAAAGAGTTCATTCTGCCGAATGCTGATGCCTAGTTCACACTCACAACCATTCTTTCAGGGTGCCTTCATTTCATTTTCATTGCCATACTATTAGGTTTCTGTCTCTGCCTTACATATCCATTCGAGTTACCAAATTATACGGTTTGTCACGTCAGCTTTATTCATTGTCAACGAGATTATGTTACAGTGATTATTTTTCTTGACATTTATGCACATGTAATTCTTCAATGATGTTGTTCATACTAAAACCTGTAATTCTTCCATGTTACCAATTCGTTGAAACTGCTGTAATTTTTGTTTTATTACGTTTACTTTGTAAAGGTCCCATTGCAGTCATTGACTTCGGGACCCCCTTCTGTATATTAATATCTTGTAATCTTTCTAATCATCCGAATAAAACCGATTCTGATTCTGAACACAAACATCGCTGTGAGGCACCTTGTCTGCTGTTGTACTTCGCTGGATGTGTAGTTTTCCTGTTCACTATCATTACCTGTATAAGTCCATCTTGCTGCAATGGATGAGCGTTATTTCGGCTTACACATTGCTTGGCATTCCGACGACGGTCGCTGCATAGATGGTGCCACTTCCCCTCAAATCTTGTGTTTGTCCTTGCTCCTACAATTTTCCCGGGATTATGTATTTCCTCTATGATGAGTACATCTTGTTTCCTTGTGCACAGCCCACGCACGAATTTTATCTGCGGCCGGTACACTTTGGCAACACTTCTGTGCACACCGTTCGAGGAAGGTGAAGCCTGGAGGATAGCAGCGTGTCGGTATAAAGACATCGTGTACATCCGTGGCATTCCTATGAATGAAGGAGTTGAGCCGTCCCTCAGTGACAGTCGCGACCGGTATCGGGATCGCCTGCGCTACTGGAGCCAGGAGTTCCAGCTCATCATGACCACGGGTGAGTGGTGCCGAGCATCCACAAGAACATATATGGAACTTAACGTTCAATTTGTTATTACGACATGGTGCATTACTTTCGTGCAAGCAGACAGCAAAAAGAAGTAGATTATGTACTTATGTGTAGCATAATATTGAAAACAATCAAGCGACAATGCGCAGTAGAATTCCTGAATAAATAAGTAGTCACGTTGTCTGAGTAATTGGTAATGCATCACAGATGAAAGCAAGAGTAACCGTGAAGAGCTTTTCATTCAAAGAATCAGATTGTTCCAATTCCTTCGTATTAGTTATAGTTTGAATAAAGCCAAATAAATGCATTCTTAGGCCAATCTAAGTTATACTTAAGTCAATAGAAGTAAATATATTAAGTGTGGACCGATAGATATTGTGTGCCTGCGATTTAAACTAACCACAGCAGTGAACAATCATCAAAAAAAGTATCTCGGTGACCTTCAACCCTGTGAAGAAGAATGACCTGCGAAGCTGTGTATGTGGGCCCCTTAATGGTGAACTGTACCTCCACCGCGGGTCGGCCAGGCATTTCACTATATTCCGGATCGGCCCACGCGTGGGGAGTGCTTAGCGCCTGCTTTACCTCTGCCGCGGGTCGCGCCGGTATCACACTATCTTCGTGATCGGCCCTCGTATGGGGAGTGCTTAACGCCGGCTTCACCTCCGCCGCGGATCGGGCCGGTATTGCACTATCTTCGGGATCGACCCTCGTATGGGGAGTGCTTAACGCCTGCCTCCCCTCCGCCGCGGATCGGGCCGGTATTGCACTATCTTCGCGATCGGCCCTCGTATGGGCAGTGCTTAGCGCCGGCTTCACCTCCGCCGCGGATCGGGCCGGTATTGCCCTATCTTCGGTATCGGCCCTCGTATGGGAAGTGCTCAACGCCGGCTTCACCTCCACCGCGGATCGGGCCGGTATTGCCCTATCTTCGGTATCTGCCCTCGTATGGGAAGTGCTCAACGCCGGCTTCACCTCCACCTCGGATCGGGCCGGTATTGTACTATCTTCGGGATCGGCCCTCGTATGGGGAGTGCTTAACACCTGCCTCACCTCCACCGCGGATCGGGCCGGTATTGCCCTATCTTCGGTATCGGCCCTCGTATGGGAAGTGCTTAACGCTGGCTTCACCTCCACCGCGGATCGGGCCGGTATTGTACTATCTTCGGGATCGGCCCTCGTATGGTGAGTGCTTAACACTTGCCTCACCTCCGCCGCGGATCGGGTCGGTATTGCACTATCTTCGGGATCGGCCCGCGTATGGGGAGTGCTTAACGCCTGCTTCACCTCCGCCGCGGATCGGCCCGGCATTGCACTATCTCCGGGATCGTCCATTTCCTTGGACGGTAGAGGTATACGGCTTCGCTGTGAAAGTGAACAATGTTAGAATCTCCGCGGGATAGATTTATGAAACAGACAAAGGCGTTTGCAAACATCAAAATAGGCAAATACGTAAGATATGTACGTTTAATCTTCGCAAGGCATACATGCACAATGGATACTTTTTATAGTAAATAGGCTTCCTTGATGAAGAAAAAGATGCCAAATATATTTTAGAGCTGACAGCTCTGTGACTCCTAAATCATAGTAGGTGGTACGTGGCTACAAGTCTATATCTTGAGCTCTTTTTACGCATCATCAAAACATAGTATTGTTGGTGTATCAACAGACCAGCGCATGATCTGCTTCAATAATAATAATATTTGGGGTTTTACGTGCCAAAACCACTTTCTGATTATGAGGCACGCCGTAGTGGAGGACTCCGGAAATTTTGACCACCTGGGGTTCTTTAACGTGCACCTAAATCCAAGCACACGGGTGTTTTCGCATTTCGCTCCCATCGAAATGCGGCCGCCGTGGCCGGGATTCGATCCCGCGACCTCGTGCTCAGCAGCCCAACACCATAGCCACTGAGCAACCACGGCGGGTTGATCTGCTTCAGCAGACGCTTGGTGGCTTGCGATACCCCGGATCCAAGCACATGAGAGTTGGACCCTCTCTGGTGTAGCCATGCGTAGCTTAGCCGTGTCCGGCGAACTGGGGATCCTGGGGGTTGATTCGATGCCAGGTGTTAGCACCTGCAAGGTCCCTCGGCGGAGACCATACACCTCATTGGTATCTGCTTCACGTAGGCGGAACCTCCGGAATGACCCATATGGAGGAAATCAGCAGCCGCCTTTTCTTGTCCCCCACTGTGATATTTTCGTTTCTCCAATATTCACTTCTATTCTCTTCGTGTCACTTTCGAATTTCCAGGTAACAAGGGTTAATATTGCGTAATATATACAGCCATGGGTATACCGGGTGCCCCAGTTGACTTCGACGAAGATTTTTAAAATATACCTGAGCGCTAGAGAAATCGTACTGACTGCATAGTAGAGGCACTCGTGTGCACTTACAGCCAGTACTTTTTTCATCATGAAATATTAATTACTGAATTGCTGTTTATTAGTGAACTTTTTCATTATTGCTTGAATGGCAAACATGTCAATTATAAATTTGTAGGCCACCTTAAGTAACCTTCGAAGCAGGCATTTATTTTATGCTGAAGTGTGCCTGGTTCTTATTTTCCAAAGAAAAGCCCGTGAAATACCGGAAGTATGAAATATATGCGCGCCGCTACTCCGATCAACCTTTGAAAGATATACGGCTGCATTCGTTTATCACCGCATCGTACAAGACTTCGTAATACAGGATCGCTCGAGAGGTTTCGCGACCTAACTAGCGTGGTTCGATAAGCGTCTGGTTCTGCTGACGCAAGATGCTGACGCATGTCCCTCGCTGGAAGCTCGCCTCAGCTGACTGGGACGCTTTTAAGGAAGCCACCTATTTATCATGGCATTTTGGAAATAATTTTACTATATATCGTGCTGTATCATTGTTTGCCGCTTTTCTCATTGACGCTGCTGAAAAGTTCATTCCTCAAACAAGTAGCACTTTATTCAAAATACGGATGCCCTGGTGGAATGACGATTGCACAGAGGCACGAAGGAGACAAAATAAAGCTTGGAGCAAACTGCGTAAATGTCCTGCGGCCGAAAGTTAATTTAATTTAATCAGTTTAAATCCCGGGGAAGAAGAACGCCACGACAGGCAAAGAGGGCAAGCTAGAATTAGTTACCTCAGTAACTAATTCATATAGTCAAGAGGCTAAAATATTGGACGGGCTGTGAAGACTAAAGGGACCAGAAATTCATCCGTTGCCCGTAGCGAATGACGAAAGGAACAGCTTGGAAGTCCAAGCTGACGCTCTTGGCGAACACTTTGAGCGCGTGTCAAGGTCCTATTATTATTCCGAGGCATTCCTAAAGCAAAAAGAAATAGCAGAACGCGATGCCATTGACCGCAAATGAAGACAGAGCGAATCTTGTAAGCTGATTTTAATATTGCTGAATTGGCAGCCTCCTTGACTGCATGTCAGAACTCTGCACCTGATACAATCACACCATGACAACACAAACACCATGACACAATCATGTACGACGTGATTAAACATCTCCACAGTGATGCTCAGATAATGCTATTCGCACTTTTCAATGTAATATGGGCTGGCTGGGTACCTTCCTATTACATAGAAAAAATCCCTTGTCGCTCCCATTTTGAAACGAGGCAAAGAACCCACATTAATAACTATTACCGTGCAATCGCCCTCACAAGTTGCATTTACAAACTTTTAAAAAATACTAAACCATGGACTTTTACACTTTCTTGAGTCAAACAAACTTCTTTAGCCATATCGGTGCGGTTTAAGAGAAGGGCAGTCTACAACCGACCATCTCGTGCGCATCGAAGCAAATATCCGCGATGCCTACGTACATAAATAATAATTCTTATCGGTGTTTCTCGATATCTAAAAGGCGTACCATACGACTCGGTGTTGCGGAATCCTGCACGACCTGTCCGCGTTGGACATCAGGCCAATATGTTAAACATTATAAAAAGCTACCTGCCCAATAGTCCATTCGGGGTGACAACAGGTAATGCACTGTCGCGTCCATTTTTACAGGAAACTGGGTCACCTCAGGGAGGCGTACTCAGCTACATACTCTTTATCGTTAAGATGAACACACTCCTTGCTTCAGTACAACCTGCTGTATCGGCTTCGCTGTAAAATAAAGCTATGTTCTTGTTCTCTTTCGTCTCCTTAGAAGCTTTATCGCTTCGGTAGCGCTCAGCCACCAACACGCATTTGCGCCGTCATGCGATAAAAGCCGCATGCCCAGATACCTACACCAAACAAAGAAGTGTCGCGGGTCTATCTCGCTGCAGCCGACCTTGTTCATCCATCGCACGCTTGAATGAAGCATAATAACATAATAACAGTGCATCCCCGTCACGTGATATTTTTTAACATTACGCGCGCTTTCTTTGGAACGCGGAAGAAAGGACCACTCGAGATGTATCGTGTTGGAAACAATTTATTGAGAGGTTTCTCAGGCTCCTCTACAACTTTGCATGTCACGCCAGGGGTCTGCAGCCAATACTTTAAAAGTTGATTAACGAAACATAACTAATCCGGTAGTTAAGGGGAAAACAAAAAAATGCCTGAGCAACTCTAGGCCGGTGCCAACATTATACATTCGGTTCAGCTCGCGTCCACAGTGCCTTTTATTTTTAAAACTTTGGCTCAAGTTATGTGAGACAACCTGTACATTAGGTTATAGAGGCGGTGCATTGCTAGCCTCTGCAGGTAATCTTCACATCTTCTAGCGTACGCTTGTTGGGCTCTCTGGTGGGCGCCGAAATCGATTAGCCTATGTGGCATCAGCAACGTTTCTTAAACTGCCTGATCGCCCTCTCTAAAAAAGAGAACACACTGAAGAAACCGCTGAATTTCCTTTCAGCGCAAGAAAAATTTCGCACGCTGTCATGTCTTGCAGCCAAAGCCCTGAAAAACGTTTGGCAACCCTTTAACTGTTCAGAAATCACTCACCGAAACATTGTCCCTGCTACAAAGTTACATATATGGCTAGCGGCTAACTCCTGCCTGAGTACCACAATGAACATTAAAAGCTTCCGAGTGAGTGAGTGAGTGAGTGAATAAACTTTTATTTGGTCCAGCAAAGCCCGATAAAACGCGCACCTGGCTAATCCCACGACGGGACTGACAGATCTAGTCTGCCGGCCCGATCGCGGGCGCGCTGGACGGCCAGGATTTGATCCTCAAAGACGGGACTTCGCAGGAGCGCGTCCCACTCTTCCTTGGTGAACTTCGGACCCAGCGACCCGCACTCCCAGAGCATATGAGGCAACGTAGCTACCTCACCACAGGCCACGCAAGAACAATTTGGATAAATCTCGGGATATATGCTATTAAGGGACGCCGGATTTGGGTACGAGTTCGTTTGCAGAAGTCTTAGTGTGACCGCCTGCGGCCTGCTTAACTTGGAGTGAGGCGGGGGGAAAACCCTTCTCTCTAAGTAGAAGAATTTAGTGATTTCATTGTGTATGAGAGGAGCGTCTCTGTGTCCGGGGAGAGAGTCGCCCGATCCGAGGGCAGCGCGGTCGGTAAAGCCACGCGCAGCCTTGTGGGCAGACTCGTTGAGGTTCAGAGGAACCCCCTGAATCGCCCCGACGTGTGCAGGGAACCAAAGGATCGAGTGCATGGAGGTGTTGCCGTGTTTGGCGCCTTTCAGAATTTGAACTACCTGCCAGGCTACCCGGCCTTTCTGGTATGCCCTGATGGCGGCTTTCGAATCGCTATACACCCTGTCTCTCCGACCGTCTTGCATGGCGAGTGCAATGGCCACTTGCTCGGCCATTTCTGGGTTCGTCGTCCGGATGGAAGCACAGTTGATAACTTTGCCCAGCGTGTCAACGACGGAAACCGCAAAAGCCTTGCCTTCTCGGTATGCAGCTGCGTCCACGAAGCTTGCTGCGATTTTGTCCCTGTTTACTTGCTTTAGTATATTCGATGCTCTTGCCTTGCGACGACCTGCGTTGTGAACGGGATGAACGTTGCGGGGCAAAGGGGCGACCACGATCTTCTCCCCTATTTCTCTGGGGATTTGGGTGTCTTCAGCCAAGTTCTTGGTTGGTGCGAGTCCGATCTCCTCGAGGATACGCCTGCCGGCCGGCGTGGTGGACAGCCGAGTTAGCTGGGCCCGTTCCTGAGCCTCGGCTATCTCCTCCATGGTGTTGTGTATGCCGAGCCGAAGGAGGTCCTCTGTATGCGTTCTGACGGGCAGCCCGAGGGCTCTCTTGAAGAATATTCTAATGAGGGCATTAAGCTTTTCCCGCTCGGCTCTGAGCCAGTTGTGCATGACCACCGTGTAGGTGAAGTGACACAGCACAAAGGCGTTGATGAGCCGAAGCAGGTTGTCCTCCTTGAGGCCACGATGTCTGTTCGTGACCCTTCGGACAAGGCGAAAAGCATTGTCGGTTTTCGCAATTATCTTGCGTAACGCAGTGCCGTTGCCACCGCGTGATTCTATAAACATACCCAGGACTCTGATGGTGTCGGCCCTGGGTACCGGGTCACCGCTCCGAGTGAACAAGGGAATGTCACTTTCCGAGACCGGTTTCCAGCCCTTGGGTCTGCGGCCTTTTTCTTTTCTATAAAGGAGAGGCTCAGATTTGGTCGGGGAGCATCTGAGTCCGGTGGGTAGCAGGTACTGTTCCGTGACGTCTACCGCCTCTTACATGGCGCTTTCCACTTGCCCTTCGCAACCGCCGGTGCACCAGATGGTGATGTCGTCTGCGTAGATGGTGTGTTTGATAAGTTCAACTTGGGCCAGATTCCTCGAGAGGCCGATCATGCAGATGTTGAAGAGAGCAGGAGAAATGACCGAGCCTTGCGGCGTGCCCCGTGGGCCCAGGAGCACCTCGTCGGAGACAAAGTCGCCGATCCGCAGCTTCGCTTTCCTCCCCGTCAGGAACGAACGGACGTAGTTATATAGTCTGGGGCCCAGCTCGAGGTCTGCCACGGAGGCCAGAATGTATTCGTGGCGAACGTTGTCAAACGCTTTCTCGAGGTCGAGTCCGAGCAGGGCCCTGGTGTCTCTGGTACTGCCGTCGATGATCTGATGTTTGATCACCTTCATGGCGTCCTGCGACGAGAAGCCGGCACGAAAGCCAATCATGTTGTGAGTATAGATGTTGTTCTCTTCGAGATATCTGTTTAGTCTGTTGAGGACGACATGCTCCGCCACTTTCCCAACGCAGGAGGTGAGAGAGATCGGTCGGAGGTTGTCCACGTTCGGAGCTTTGCTGGGTTTGGGGATCAGGACGACGTTGGCGGGCTTCAATTGCTCTGGGACGCTGCCGTTTTTCCACGTCTCGTTGATCTTCTCGGTGAGGTATGCGATCGAACCGTCGTCAAGGTTCCGCAGCATCTTGTTGGTGATTCTGTCGGCACCTGGCGCACACGTCCCCTTGAGCGCGAAAATGGCGTGCCTAATTTCCCCCGCGGTAAAGTCTTCGTCCAATTCCGGACGGCTTGGGCCGAGGTAGTCGGGAAACCGGTCTTCCTCGTTTCCACGCTTTATGGGAAGCTTCCGAGCCTAGTCCTATTCGATGTGCAAATTTCGGTGACCACACATCGATCCAGGAAGCCAATGAGAGGAGTGATTTCTGATGATGACCTTATGAACTTCAGTGAGGAAGAGCTCCTACAGGGCTTCAAGAAACAGAACCTTACGAAAGTTCAAAGAATATTATTCAAACGGGAAAACAAAGACATTCCAAATAAACAACTCATTCTAACCTTTGCGCCAAGTGGGCTGCAAGAAATCAGAGGAAAGTTAGGAATGTGGTGCATGTTAGATCCAACTAGCACGCGCACCGAGACGTCTAACGTCATGCGACGACTCATAGGACAAAGAAGGGCTCTGAAAAAGAACTAATCGAACACCTAAAACGCACCTACACCAGCGCTGCCCAGACATCCTCACGCGTTATGAGAGCACAACGACGACAGGGTAACTAGAGCATGGACGTCCCCATCACCTTCTCAGAGCTTTACGAAGCGGCACGAACCTTTAAGAACACGGCTCCAACTTTACTGACGTAGCCCTAAGCACTAAGACTATTTCTTCAATGAAGAGATTTGGCGACCGATTGGAAGACTACCGCGAGAATGGAAGGAGGCAGACATCGTGCTTGTACCAAAACCAGAAAAGCCGCGCGAGATCAACCATCTCTGACCCATATCGCTCACGTCTTGCATGGGCAAGCCTTTGAACGAGTAATTCTAAACCCACTGGAAGCTCCCATCGAATGAAACTCCCTCTTCGCTGAATCCATGTTCGGTTTCCGCAGGAGAATCTGGGCACAGGACGTCTTTCTTCTATTAAGAGATGAGGTGCTCGACCCTCCTTCGGGCAGTGTGGACAGAATCCTGCTAGCGCTCGACGTCAATAAGGTATTTGATAACATCTCACACACTACAATACTACAAGGACTACGAGATGTCGGGTGTGGAGAAAGAGTATTTCATTACGTGCAAGACTTCCTGAGCAGCCACTCCACGAAAATAAGCCTGGATTCAACACGTTCTGCCCTGCATCGCCTACCAGATAAGGGCACCCTTCAAGGAGCCATATCGTCACCACTTCTCTTTAACATTGGCTTACGTAGAACGGCCCTAGACTTACAGAAGAACCAGCAACTTGGCTGCGCCATATATGCCGATGACATTACGCTCTGGGCCTGAAAAGGATCCTACGGAAACCGACAGGACACGCTTCAACAGGCCATCAACACCGTTGAAAGCTATATGAGGCGAGCAGGCATGAGGTGCGCCCCAGCGAAATCGGAGTACATTCATATTAAACCTAGACATATCCGAGTGACCAGGGCTCCAGATGGGCTCGCCTTGGAGGGAGATCCCATCAAGGCGGCATCCCACCTGCGCGTATTGGGAATGTGCATTGAAGAAACGGGCACCGTCAGCATAGCGCTCTCCAATCTCAGACGCACTATTCGGAGCGTAACCCGGCTTATTAGCAGAGTTGCACGCAGCCGGCGGTCAGACCTGCGACGCAGCAGAGGGTGCTAAGAATCACTGGCTCCGGACAGGCCGCCATTGGAATATGAACCTGGCAACGTTTAACGCTAGAACGTTATCTAGTGAGGCGAGTGTAGCAGTGCTATTGGAGGAATTAGAGGGCAGTAAATGGGATATAATAGGGCTCAGTGAAGTTAGGAGGCCAAAAGAAGCATATACAGTGCTAAATAGCGGGCACGTCCTGTGCTACCGGGGCTTAGCGGATAGAAGAGAACTAGGAGTCGGATTCCTGGTTAATAAGCATATAGCTGGTAACATACAGGAATTCTATAGCATTAACGAGAGGGTGGCAGGTCTTGTTGTGAAACTTAATAAGAGGTACAAAATGAAGATTGTACAGGTCTACGCCCCTACATCCAGTCATGATGACCAGGAAGTCGAAAGCTTCTATGAAGACGTGGAATCGGCGGTGGGTAGAGTGAAAACTAAATACACTATACTAATGGGCGACTTTAATGCCAAGGTAGGCAAGAAGCAGGCTGGAGACAAGGCAGTAGAGGAATATGGCATAGGCACTAGGAATAGCAGGGGAGAGTTATTAGTAGAGTTTGCGGAACAGAATAATATGAGGATAATGAATACCTTCTTCCGCAAGCGGGATAGCCGAAAGTGGACGTGGAGGAGCACGAACGGCGAGACTAGAAGTGAAATAGACCTCATACTCTGCGCTAACCCTGGCATCATACAAGAAGTGGACGTGCTCGGCAAGGTGCGCTGCAGTGACCATAGGATGGTAAGAACTCGAATTAGCCTAGACCTGAGGAGGGAACGGAAGAAACTGGTACATAAGAAGCCGATCAATGAGTTAGCGGTAAGAGGGAAAATAGAGGAATTCCAGATCAAGCTACAGAACAGGTATTCAGCTTTAACTCAGGAAGAGGAGCTTAGTGTTGAAGCAATGAACGACAATCTTGTGGGCATCATTAAGGAGTGTGCAACGGAAGTCGGTGGTAACTCCGCTAGGCAAGATACCAGCAAACTATCGCAGGAGACGAAAGATCTGATCAAGAAACGCCAATGTATGAAAGCATCTAACCCTACAGCTAGAATAGAACTGGCAGAACTTTCGAAGTTAATCAACAAGCGTAAGACAGCTGACATAAGGAAGTATAATATGGATAGAATTGAACATGCTCTCAGGAGCGGAGGAAGCCTAAAAACAGTGAAGAAGAAACTAGGAATTGGCAAGAATCAGATGTATGCGTTAAGAGACAAAGCCGGCAATATCATTACTAATATGGATGAGATAGTTCAAGTGGCTGAGGAGTTCTATAGTGATTTATACAGTACCAGTGGCACCCACGACGATAATGGAAGATAAAATAGTCTAGAGGAATTCGAAATCCCGAAGGTAATGCCGGAAGAAGTAAAGAAAGCCTTAGGAGATATGCAAAGGGGGAAGGCAGCTGGGGAGGATCAGGTAACAGCAGATTTGTTGAAGGATGGTGGACAGATTGTTCTAGAGAAACTGGCCACCCTGTATACGCAATGCCTCATGACCTCGAGCGTACCGGAATCTTGGAAGAACGCTAACATAATCCTAATTCATAAGAAAGGGGACGCCAAAGACTTGAAAAATTTTAGACCGATCAGCTTACTGTCCGTTGCCTACAAAGTATTTACTAAGGTAATTGCAAATAGAATCAGGAACACCTTAGACTTCTGTCAACCAAAGGACCAGGCAGGATTCCGTAAAGGGTACTCAACAATAGACCATATTCACACTATCAATCAAGTGATAGAGAAATGTGCAGAATATAACCAACCCTTATATATAGCTTTCATAGATTACGAGAAAGCGTTTGATTCAGTCGAAACCTCAGCAGTCATGGAGGCATTACGGAATCAGGGTGTAGATGAGCCATATGTAAAAATACTGGAAGATATCTATAGCGGCTCCACAGCCACCGTAGTCCTCCATAAAGCAAGCAACAAAATCCCAATAAAGAAAGGCGTCAGACAGGGAGATACGATCTCTCCAATGCTATTCACAGCATGTTTACAGGAGGTATTCAGAGACCTGGATTGGGAAGAATTGGGGATAAAAGTTAATGGAGAATACCTTAGTAACTTGCGATTCGCTGATGATATTGCCTTGCTTAGTAACCCAGGGGACCAATTGCAATGCAGGCTCACTGACCTGGAGAGGCAAAGCAGAAGAGTGGGTCTAAAAATTAATATGCAGAAAACTAAAGTAATGCTTAACAGTCTCGGGAGAGAACAGCAATTTACAATAGGCAGCGAGGCACTGGAAGTCGTAAGGGACTACATCTACTTAGGGCAGGTAGTGACGGCGGATCCGGATCATGAGACGGAAATAATCAGAAGAATAAGAATGGGCTGGAGTGCGTTTGGCAGGCAGTCCCAAATCATGAACAGCAGGTTGCCGTTATCCCTCAAGAGAAAAGTATATAATAGCTGTGTCTTACCAGTACTCACCTACGGGGCAGAAACCTGGAGGCTTACGAAAAGGGTTCTACTCAAATTGAGGACGACACAACGAGCTATGGAAAGAAGAATGATAGGTGTAACGTTAAGGGATAAGAAAAGAGCAGATTGGGTGAGGGAACAAACGCGAGTTAATGACATCTTAGTTGAAATCAAGAAAAAGAAATGGGCATGGGCAGGACATGTAATGAGGAGGGAAGATAACCGATGGTCATTAAGGGTTACGGACTGGATCCCAAGGGAAGGGAAGCGTAGCAGGGGGCGGCAGAAAGTTAGGTGGGCGGATGAGATTAAGAAGTTTGCAGGGACGGCATGGCCACAATTAGTACATGACCGGGGTTGTTGGAGAAGTATGGGAGAGGCCTTTGCCCTGCAGTGGGCGTAACCAGGCTGATGATGATGATGATGAGAAGGAATGACCGAATCATAAACCATGTAACTAATAAACGCTTTCGTCATTCGACGTCTAACCTTTCCAAACCACGCGGCGCAACGACATTGAACATGCGGACAAGCTCATAAGAATCGCCTGTAAAGCAGCACTCGGCCTGCCTGAAAGCACAAGCACGATCCGACTGCACGAATTGGGAATGATGAACACATTCGAGGAATATGCAGCAGCCACACTAATGTCGCAGCGTGAATGGCTAAACACGACACCTCAGGGACGCTCGGTTTTACAAAGGCTTCACTATCCACAGACACCACAGTATTGCGGCAACGAAACAATACTACTGCCATCTGAAATCCGAGAGAGGATCCACGCTGGAATTCTAACGACACACGCAACGCGCACAGGGCGACTCCGAAAAAAAGCTAAATTGCGGCAAAAACAAATGTCATGCTAACCAAACATGCCGAGAAAAATAAAGAAAAAGAATACCAACGTTGCTTGTTAACTTTCTAAGATTTCGCTAGGTTTGGTGAAAAACTTTCAAATATATTTCTTTCGAGAAAACTCGTGTAATTTTTTTTTCAAAGCTGTCACCTATAAATAAAGTGTAATAAAGTACGTCGTTGCGCAAATGAGAATTGTCTGCGTTGACTTAATGCTTTATTATCGAGGGGGTTAACGTTGAGGCATGGCCTTCGAGATCTCCCCAGTGACGGCGCATCCTTACAATCTCGAAGAGCACAATTCGATGAAGTTGGTCACGAAGCGAACGATCGCAAATGGTCGCAATTCACTGGTTTAGCTCATTCACTGAGTGCTCGATTTTTCAGCGGCGCGAATGCAGTGACAAGGCTAAGCTGCTTAACCAACGCGCTGAAGGTTATCTTACGCGGCAAAAATGGCGCGAGAAGAGGTTAACGGCACCAACCGACAGTGGTTTTATAGTGGCAACGGGCAGGTAGCGCTTGCTTGTGCCAGCATGAGTCTCCATGAGTCCCGTCTCGGTCGCCATTTGTAGATGTAAAACCTGAATAAATAAGCAGACTAGATGACTATTTGTCTCCGCCCTGTATCAAAAATGTTTGATGCCAATAAATATCATCATCATTGTAGTTGGCCGCATGACCTCTTCCAATCGGTAGGTGTAAATGCGCTTACACTGTATTTTGTTGCATACCTTGCCGTAATGTAATAGTGAAAATTTACGCGAGGTCGCCTTTCCGTAGGCTCTGTATCGGTGTGGTATCTTGCGATGCCGTGTAATAGACATTTTGGTAAGGAATTTGGTAAGCACTAGCAGGATCCGGGCATTGACGTACCGGTAGGCTCGCAACAAAAATTCAAAAACCGGTTACCTGTCAGTATTCTGTGTGCTTCTGCATGTATTGAGGAAGGCATGAAGCTACGTCTGCTGACGCTTGCCACGATAACTTATGACGGGCATTAGCTCAATAAAAGACGCGCTGAGTGCTTAGTTCGTGGACAGTGGAAAGCGTAAGTTTGTGCTTACATCGCAAGGCTACACGTGGGCAGAGAGAAATAAACATGGACAAAGCTATCAGTGTTTTCTTGCAAGGCGGGGGATAGGGGGACGTAACCACCTCCACCCATCCCCCCTCCTTCTCGCACCCGTATGTAGCAATACATGCATAAAAATTTACTTAGAGGTCCACCCACGGCTTCCTGTCATTTAAAAAAAATGATAGAACTTCGGCAAGGTTGACATTTGGGCTAGTTGGTACATTTCCGTGATAAAGGTAGAGTGAAGAACAAGGACACAGAAGTAGGACGAATACTACATGTGACTTGGTGTATGTTTTAGAATAAAATTGCACGACTTCTACAACAAAGTACTGGGAAGACCATTTGTTCCTATAGGAGTAATTATACAGACATGCAATTTGGCTTCACTATATTGACACCTTCGTGACAGTTTCGAGAGCTGTAAAGACCTGCATTATGCCAGCTGTTCTCGATAATTTCAATGCGCACAATTTGTACACACCAATAAGCAGAGCTTTTATTTGGCTATCGTGTACTATTTTGCCTCAGCCAATGTGGCCATGCTGTACACTGCCCAGCCAACTTCTATGTATACGTTGCACAATGAGATGTACGTCTTCTCTCCTTGGCAGTACAATGTTCTAGCTTTACACTGCGACACCTGTACTCAGTCTTTCTCGGGTCTTTCATTGCACTTATAGTGTACATTGCCATAGCCACGTTAATTAAAGCAAGGTGAACCACCCCTGTCCGGAGCCAGGTATTCTTAGCACCCTCTGCAGCGTCACAGATCTGACCGTCGCCGTGGTCAGTTGCTTCGCGGCTGCTGGGGACTGAGGGCCGGGGTTTGATTGTTGTATTCATATAGGAGGTTGTGGCCAAGTACTGCACCAGGGTGGCCAATCCTGCTCTGGTGAGAGAGTGCGTTACCGGTTATGGTCACCGGGATCAGGCCGCACTCCAGGCCTGTTTGTGCAATCTTCTCAACACACGGTTCTTTTCTTGTATTTTCCGGTGGAGGATTGCGCGGCACCGGGATTTGAATCACGGTCCTCTTGCACTGGAGACGGATACTCTACCGTCCCCGCAGGAGTTAAATTAAAAATTGAATTATGGTGTTCTGCGTGGCAAAAACTACTTTCTGATTATGCACGCCGTAGTGGAGGACTCCGAAAATTTCGACCACCTGGGGTTCTTTAACGTGCACCTAATTCTAAGTACACGGGTGTTTTCGCATTTCGCCCCCATCGAAATGCGGCCGCCGTGGCCGGGGTCCGATCCCGCGACCTCGTGCTCAGCAGTCTAACACCATAACCACTGAGCAACCACGGCGGGTCCCGCAGGAGTTGTACGCCTCATTTAACCTACAGTGGTGCCCTATTTGATCAGTCAAGGTGGACCAATCTGAGCTCGGTTATACCGCATGGATGGCACTCGGCTAGAGAACCTGGTATTTATGACCTGCACATGTGTGGCCACACATAATTGAGGATATATAATTTTTTTTAGGAGGGTTTCCGTACAGTGATAAAAGGAAGGAAAATACATTAAAAGAAAGAAAAAAAAGGAACATAACATGTGATTTGAACTCGTGATCCTTCAATGTTGCCCGGAAAGGCAGCTCAGTCGGTTGGTTCGTCAAGCCAACGGTTACATTCAAGCGCCAAAGCTCCTGCTCCGAGCCTCATACTTATGTGGAAAGGGACTGATGATATGCCGAATAACTTCCTGTCATTCAATAAGAGTGTCTCTCTTTCATGCAGCCTACCAATTCGCGCTGTTTCGGTTTAGACAAAACAATTTATCATTCGAGGCGCACTTGCCAAGTTTGCCTCCAATTAAAACTGTCTGCGATGCCTATAGTGCAGCTCTTATCTCACTCAACATACACAGCTCTATATACGTGCATCCGGTGCAATGCTTTCCGTTGTATCAGCAATTTCAATGTCATGGCCGATCATGTAAGCAAAAGTAGCTGCTTACTATTTACAATATCCAGAATGGATCAAACGTGAAGTTGTCACCGGCATTCTGAGTTGTTGGAAGGCATAATTTCTTGGAAAGATGGCCGCCAGAGGAGCAGCGTGAACTCGAGCGGCTTTAGAGACTAGGAAAACTGCCTTAAAATATTTAGACTTGAGGGGAAGCTTCGTTAACAAACTATAACACGGCAATCAGCACTCGTATACGACGAGAGAAATTATTGAGACGTGGAAAATTCCCTTGAAATAAATCTGGTTTGCGAGACAAATGCTTGTATGTATTGAATCTCTTAAAAGATGAGGGGGGAAATATGCGCTCAGCGAGAAGGCATCGTCAGCACGAGACCACCCCAGGCACCTTACTGAGATGTAGAGAGCTTCGCGGCCGGAACGAAGTCTCCCCTCTTAGCCGGCTAAGGGTGGAAAACGCGCTTTCCGATCGCTCAAGGTTGCGCGGACATTGTATAGCTCTAGCGTCTAGGAAAAAGCTTAAACACGTGCGGGGGTGGCACGCATAGCGTGGATAGCGGACAGGCCGCCATTGGAATCTGAACCTGGCAACGTTTAACGTTAGAACGCTATCTAGTGAGGCGAGTCTAGCAGTGTTATTGGAGGAATTAGAGGTTAGTAAATGGGATATAATAGGGCTCAGTGAGGTTAGGAGGACAAAAGAAGCATATACAGTGCTAAAAAGCGGGCATGTACTGTGTTACCGGGGCTTAGCGGAGAGACGAGAACTAGGAGTCGGATTCCTGATTAATAAGGAAATAGCTGGTAACATACAGGAATTCTATAGCATTAACGAGAGGGTGGCAGGTCTTGTTGTGAAACTTAATAAGAGGTACAAATTGAAGGTGGTACAAGTCTATGCCCCTACATGCAGTCATGATGACCAGGAAGTCGAAAGCTTTTATGAAGACGTGGAATCGGCGATGGGTAAAGTCAAAACAAAATACACTATACTGATGGGCGACTTCAATGCCAGGGTAGGCAAGAAGCAGGCTGGAGACAAGTCAGTGGGGGAATATGGCATAGGCTCTAGGAATAGCAGAGGAGAATTATTAGTAGAGTTTGCAGAACAGAATAATATGCGGATAATGAACACCTTTTTCCGCAAGCGGGTTAGTCGAAAGTGGACGTGGAGGAGCCCGAATGGTGAGACTAGAAATGAAATCGACTTCATACTCTGCGCGAACCCTGGCATCATACAAGATGTAGACGTGCTCGGCAAGGTACGCTGCAGTGACCATAGGATGGTAAGAACTCGAATTAGCCTAGACTTGAGGAGGGAACGGAAGAAACTGGTACACAAGAAGCCAATCAATGAGTTAGCGGTAAGAGGGAAACTAGAGGAATTCCGGATCAAGCTACAGAACAGGTATTCGGCTTTAACTCAGGAAGAGGACCTTAGTGTTGAAGCAATGAACGACTATGTCATGGGAACCATTAAGGAGTGCGCAATAGAAGTCGGTGGTAACTCCGTTAGACAGGAAACCAGTAAGCTATCGCAGGAGACGAAAGATCTGATCAAGAAACGCCAATGTATGAAAGCCTCTAACCCTACAGCTAGAATAGAACTGGCAGAACTTTCTAAGTTAATCAACAAGCTTAAGACAGCGGACATCAGGAACTATAATATGGATAGAACTGAACAGGCTCTCAGGAACGGAGGAAGCCTAAAAACAGTGAAGAAGAAACTAGGAATAGGCAAGAATCAGATGTGTGCGTTACGAGACAAAGCCGGCAATATCGTTACTAATATGGATGAGATAGTTGAAGTGGCTGAGGAGTTCTATAGAGATTTATACAGTACCAGTGGCACCCACGATGATAGTGGAAGAGAGAATAGCCTAGAGGAATTCGAAATCCCACATGTAACGCCAGAAGAAGTAAAGAAAGCCTTAGGAGCTATGCAAAGGGGGAAGGCAGCTGGGGAGGATCAGGTAACAGCAGATTTGTTGAAGGATGGTGGTCAGATTGTTCTAGAGAAACTGGCCATCCTGTATACGCGATGCCTCATAACGTCGAGCGTACCGGAATCTTGGTTGAACGCTAACATAATCCTAATCCATAAGAAAGGGGACGCCAAAGACTTGAAAAATTATAGACCGATCAGCTTACTGTCCGTTGCCTACAAAGTATTTACTAAGGTAATCGCAAATAGAATCAGGAACACCTTCAACTTATGTCAACCAAAGGACCAGGCAGGATTCCGTAAAGGCTACTCAACAATAGACCATATTCACACTGTCAATCAAGTGATAGAGAAATGTGCAGAATATAACCAACCCTTATATATAGCTTTCATTGATTACGAGAAAGCGTTTGATTCAGTCGAAACCTCAGCAGTCATGGAGGCATTACGGAATCAGGGTGTAGATGAGCCATATTTAAAAATACTGGAAGATATCTATAGAGGCTCCACAGCCACCGTAGTCCTCCACAAAGAAAGCAACAAAATCCCTATAAAGATAGGCGTCAGACAGGGAGATACGATATCTCCAATGCTATTCACAGCATGTTTACAGGAGGTATTCAGAGGCCTGGAGTGGGAAGAATTGGGGATAAAAGTTGATGGAGAATACCTTAGCAACTTGCGATTCGCTGATGATATTGCCTTGCTTAGTAACTCAGGAGACCAATTGCAATGCATGCTCACTGACCTGGAGAGGCAAAGCAGAAGGGTGGGTCTGAAAATTAATCTGCATAAAACTAAAGTATTGTTTAACAGTCTCGGAAGAGAACAGCAGTTTACGATAGGTAGCGAAGCACTGGAAGTCGTAAGGGAATACATCTACTTAGGGCAGGTAGTGACCACGGATCCGGATCATGAGACTGAAATAACCAGAAGAATAAGAATGGGCTGGGGTGCGTTTGGCAGGCATTCTCAAATCATGAACAGCAGGTTGCCACTATCCCTCAAAAGGAAAGTGTATAACAGCTGTGTGTTACCAGTACTCACATATGGGGCAGAAACCTGGAGGCTTACGAAAAGGGTTCTGCTGAAATTGAGGACGACGCAACGAGCTATGGAAAGAAGAATGATGGGTGTGACATTAAGGGATAAGAAAAGAGCAGATTGGGTGAGGCAACAAACGCGGGTAAACGACATCTTAGTTGAAATCAAGAAAAAGAAATGGGCATGGGCCGGACATGTAATGAGGAGGGATGATAACCGATGGTCACTAAGGGTTACGGACTGGATTCCAAGGGAAGGGATGCGTAGCAGGGGGCGGCAGAAAGTTAGGTGGGCGGATGACATTAAGACGTTTGCAGGGACAACATGGCCACAATTAGTACATGACCGGGGTAGTTGGAGAAGTATGGGAGAGGCCTTTGCCCTGCGGTGGGCGTAACTAGGCTGATGATGATGATGATGAACCACCCCGGAGACAGTGCTTTTGGGGCTGCAGTGGGTCAATACGGAAAGAGTGCATTATCGTTGAGTCGCCTTTATTCTGCACTGGAACATACAACTGCTAGTGCAACAATTAATAATTGGTTCAAGCTCTGGCCAGCTTAATTACACTATTTCGTGTTATAGCTTAAATACACGAATTTTACAGTGTTTTTCCTGTAAATTTTATGTCACCTCTCACTCGCTCCAGTTGTTGGCATTTCACAAAGGAAAATCAATATTATTTCATCATAAAAATTACTGTGTAGTTATCAATGGAAATGGCGAACTACCATTGTGCTGGCTAAATGAATGATGAAATTTTGTGGAGTTCCCATTGAATCAATGAGAGTACAACAGATCAACAATGGAAATTTAACAACCATTTTTGTAAGGCATACGTGATAGGCAACTCGGCGTATTTCCGTAGCCATGCGTGCGCTTTTGATTTCGGAAGCATAGAATTAAGCGCAAGTATGTAATAATATATCAACTGCAGTTTAAAGCAAGACTTCAGTTGTACTTAATAAGAGTCGACTCTTGTAGAGTATTCGCATAGACTACATCCGATGTACCAAGATTTCTCCGCCAGGCCTCGCCACTTACTGGTTTTTGAAACTTTCTTTGGCACTTCAAAATTACAATTACTACTTAAATCGCGAACGTGCTGTATTATATTAGTCTAAATCATAGTCATTTAACTTCTACCAACGTCTCAGTCCGGCCAGTTGTCAGTCCTGAGTTGTCAGTCCTGTCAGTCCCCTTAAATTTTCTTTCCCAGAACCAGTATTGGTCTTTCCTTCGACTGTGCGACCAGCCTGCAGTTCCTGGCGAGAGGACAGTAACAAGTAGAAAAACATTGACACTGCTGCTCATATTTAACCTTCTGGACCTTGCTGTTATGGTTCGTGACTGTCAATATGAAAAGTCGTTGAAAGCCTGAACTGCGAATTAATTTGTCAGAAAGAAAGTGGCGACCGATGACGTAGCATATTAAGGGCAACTAAAGACTATCCGTACACGTTTTCGCTAAGTAGATTAAGTACGGACAAAATACTCTCCTCCTCCTCCGAGCTTCTCCCTCGCTCAGCCCATCAGCTTCCGGCGTCAAGCGGAACTTACGTAGTCCCAGTTTCTGATTTCAAATGCAAGCGTCGTCACTGCTGCGTATAGGTGCGAGCGTGCAGCACGCGAAAATTCAAGAAAAGTGAAATGACAAAAACAGAACCCGAAACGTGATCCCCGGAAGCGGAATTGCGGAGGCAGAATTGGTTTGAAACAATAATCGTAACAGCGGCGCTCATGAAAAGTTGGCGATACTTAGCACAAGCGGTGGTGGCATGTTTACGGAGGGGGTTTTAGGAGCAGCAATTTGAGGTGCGACCGGTTGGTAGATGCTCTCTTAGTTGGAATAATACATAAGCAATGTGAATATCTTAAATAGTGAAACTGATCCTAAACAAATCTTCGAACGCAAGTTGGCAAAATGCTTGATTTCTCATTTCAGATATTTTTACTCGAACTTAATTTCACGGTAATTCGTTTTATTCTCGTGGCGGCTAGGTTTATTGAAATGCTGATTGTGCTGCGTCCTTCTTTTTGTTTTTGATTATACGGAAAGCGGTCGGAAGACATATGCATGAAATTCTACGACCAGCTGCTCCCTCATCAAACGGCATTTTGAAGAGAAAAATGGAAGGTCTGTGAAATTCCCATTGACCTTACACCACTACATATTCTGCATTTAGTAATAAGTTATATATTTAAGGTATTTTCATCGTTGTGACAAAATTACCAGTCATAATTGAGCAATAAATGTAATGTGCCCAAGCGTTATGCTTCTGAGCCTCGTCAGCTAGGGCTTCGAAGAAGATGATCGCGACGTGGTGTCTTACAGGAACGTACGCACGTGCTACAAAATTATTACGAACAACATATCCGCCCTTTATTGATAATGTGTGCGATAGCAGTTATGGCGATATTTTCTGACGAAGATGTAAGCACATATTTCTTTCTTAAAAATTACGCCTAGGTAGTCCTTCTCCACCGCATTTTGTCATATACACTGTAGAACTAAGCATCATCACCTTTGTTCTGCGTACTACTGAATGCCTAGTTATAACCACGGCACATACATGCCAAAAACATAAACGAGCAAAATCGGGCCATGTATGCAGCGCTGAGCTACAACTATTGACTTATTGCTCAATGACACGCATTAGTACATCGTAAGCGCATTTGCTAGGAATGTCTGCAATGAGAGAAAACAAGTAGAGAAACATTTCTGTCACGATGTGGTGTAAATACCGATTGAAATAGCCAGATAGTGGTGTGCTTTTCTAAAAGCACAACTGAGGAGCAAGAGAGACACGTGTCCTTCCATTTGGCGATTTCCATGGCTTGCAAACTGTCTTAGAGGCTGCTGTAAACATGTGAGTCAAGTGTTACTGCACGGCCTGCAGCAGGTAAATTACAGTATCGCATGAAACGCGGCAAAATATTGCACTCGCTTCCGCCGTATCATGCAGTGTCATCGAAAATAGCTAACAGACAAGCTCTATTGGCTGATTTAGTGATCGCAAAAACATCCTCAGTAACACATAATTGCTATATTTAAGTCTAATAATTGAAACATATGTGTGTCTGTGATCTTAAATAGACCGAAAATAATTTCATCTTAGCACTGCCGGCTGCTTTTGCTGCACGTGGCCTCCGAGATGTCAGCCGCGTTTTGCGTAGCTTAGTCTATTGCCGCCGCCACGGGTTTCTGCGATGAGCCCTTTCTCTGCACTTTGACGAAGGGTGCCTGAATGCATTCCGGAGGGGAGAAAATTCAGAGCAGCGCAGTTGGGTATAGGGAGATGCATCTTGGCTTCGCCCCTGTGCAGCTTGTAGGGCGGCTATACCTTGACAAAAAGACAAAGTGACACGTCGATGCAACAACATCACTAATTCTTCAAGCTTTACAAAAATTTTTGCATCATGTGATTTGTGAGACGAAGTCCGTTATGATGAGTTCATTCTATTTGTTTAACAGTGTTTAAATGCCACTTTATTCTAGTGAAGTGCAGAGGTGAGCCTCATATTGAGGCACCTGCCTTTCTTTCTCTATAAACCTTATCTTAGTTTAAAAGAATTGAATAAATAACTGGCGTGGTACAAAACATTGAAGCGGTTTTGTGTTATTTCAAGTAACGCTGGAATTCTAGCGAGTTGATCAAATATTGTCTCGGATAAACCCGCTATCTTGCACACAACTTTAAAACATGGTGGAATGCGCACCGATTTGTGTCGCTGTCTGTTCGCTGACTTCCATACCATTTTAAAGTAGTTGTATGCAGGATAGTGCGTTTCTCCAAAACAGAAGTACAGTTCTTGATTGGGCAGTGACACGATTCTTTTTTTTTCTGTCACTTTCCTTTCTATTCAGCCAGAACAATAGCACAGGTGTACAAAGCACCATATGAACTCTATATTTCCAGGATATAGTTTCCAGAATGTGGGAAACGGTGTGCTTATAAGGTACGACGTGCCATCTTGTCTTTAAAGCCCATATTATTCCGTCCTGATCCATCCGTTTTGTTAACCGACCACGTTGCCACTAAAACCATGAGCTTTGAGAGGTGCCCTGAGTATGTGAAACGGCTTACTTGGTTCATGAAGCTAAGCTCATAATGTGGTTGAATGACTTGACTAGCAAGCCGTGGAAGTGAAAATGAGCAGTCAAGCTTTTTGCTATATTTGATTGTAGCTTTTGTAGGGGATGGACCGGTTCATTGCTCTTCACTTCATGAAACCGCAAATTTCAGAAGAAATATGTAGGCCAAGTGCAAAAAATGTAATATAATTACTCGTATTTCTTGAATGCCAATATGAACGGGGCAGGACACTCAAAATACATTTAGTTTTTATCTAAAGTGATTACCTTCGGAGGAGATCATGTTACCCATATAATAGTGCGCAGACAGTCTGTTACTAGAATGTGTGTTATAGCGATATGCTTTATCGAGAGGGTGTCACCGCTTTCGGAAGACAGCAGGCATGGGTGTCTTATTTGTGTTGCGCTAGAGACGTATTCTTTTTTTAGGGTGAACTTGGATGTACATAATATTCATTCGCTGCTGTCAGCAGGCTGAGTGTTTTCTGACCCGCAGGAACGCCTACATTTCCGAGTACGTTCGTACTTCAGGCGAAGTTGTCTGCAAGCGCCTGACAGATCCCGGGAACCTTTACGGGCTGCCAGATTGGTTCCTGGAGGCGTTCAAAGGATATTGAAGTGTCCACATCAGCTGCTCTTCTAATCGCACCTCACGCGATGATTTTACGACAGCTGTTCTTTTAAAGCATTTTTTACAACACAAAGGGTTTGATATTTTCTAGGTGCCCCGCAAGACGCTCTACTTGGTGAAGATGTAAGACGGTAGCACATTGTCCTATGGAAGATCCGAAGTATTTTGTTTACATCATGTCGTTCTTGCAAAATTGCAGCTGTTTTTAATAATGTTTTATAGGGCTAATTATTGCAAATTTTACCGTTTAATGACAGCGCTCTATAAAGATTGAAATATTTCAGGTAATTACTGTAATTCAGGTAATGGGTAAATTAATGCCAACAGAACTCGTAATATTCATTGACGAGGCAGGCATAAAAATAAAAACATTTGTTACACCTGCGTGATTGTCATTATTTTCGTTGGTATGACGGTTGCAGCAATGACTTGGCGAAATTCCTCGAATATGGGATCCGTCACACTTCTGCAGTTCACTCTCGATCCTCGAAACGAGCGTTATTTCTAACAACCAAAGTATTTCTTTGCGAAGTTGCAACATCTTTAAGCAGCTGCACCACAACGAAAATAAAGTTCTTAGAAAGCGGGCACAAATGCAACCTATTTGCAATGGCGCTTCCCTTGCCCGCCACGATATTTGACATGCCAAATTTCTTCGTCTTAGAGGAACTTAAGGAAATCCCTCACGGGTTATGCACAATAATGAACCCATAGAAGCAGCAAAACAAATAGCGCAACTAAGAAACACCTTCATGTCAAGCGATACACTCGTAGTGGCAAAAGGCTCAACTTGTGTGGTTTGCATAGAAAGTCTCCTCAGCTGCAAGAGGTTCATGGCCTTCGTAAGCAAAATAGGTAGGCAGGCCAGTTTACATACATTATAAGATGTGACTTGCGCTGGGCTTAACGACGTTGACATACGATTGTTCTACGCCCTAAATGCAATGGTTGCATCTGGGCTAATATGATCTGTACTAAATCCAACGCATTTTCGTAATTATTGGAAACAATATAGATGGTCGATATAGTTTCTAGACTTCCCAGCTTTCTGCTTGACTACATACTCCTCATTCATTGTTTCGCACACTTTTCTACAACGGTTTTGTTCTAAGCGTTGACTGGATTAAAGTGGTTTTCTTATTCTTAATAAAAGGAGCTTAGTAGAAATGTTATCAATTACTGGAAAATATCAAACGGTCCTACGCCTCTTCGAAATTACGTCTTCCTTTTTATGCACTATTTCCCTCTTTACAAATCCTTGTTACGAACGAAGTTTCCAGGCTAAAGCCTCGTAGCAGTGATTATATGAGTCTTGTAGCGGTCAGGCTACCTTTTTCTACTTGAGCAAGGATTGTTCCAAGATGCAAGGTAATAATGTGGACCGTCACGTTTGTTGACGTACGAGCTGCCGTGAGGAGGACTCGAAGGCTATACAGCCGGACAGGTTGCACAGTTGGACATATAATTAACACTGCACTCTTGTACAACACACAAAATTAGCACAGGACTGTCTTCTAATGCGTGGAATCCTACGACGCGGCACACTGCACAGTTCCTGTCCATTGCTCACTAGCGCGAAATCCGGGTGCCGTGGCGTACGGCGCAATTGAGTTTGTTCACGTGTGGTTGCAATCTTCGTCGGAATGCGGTACGCGGCGGAGACGGCTTGGATTGGGTAGCCAGTGGCGGTAACACGGCGACAAGCCGCTGCCGTGGGATTTCTGGTAGTGCTGGAACTCCGAGAGGACGGGAACTCGGAGAGCACCAGAACCCGCCAGGGGCAGGACACGGCAGGAACATGGCTCGATGGCCCTTCAGGAGGCTGCCCTGCGGTAAACCTCGGGTAGCCCTCTCGGGACTCGTTCATGAACCTCATGGGCTCGTTCGATCCGCCTTCGTCCCCGCAGCTGATGATGATGATGGTGCCTCGATTAACGGGAAAAACCCACTATGGGGGACAGGCTGGTAAAATCGGCTGGTAATATGATTGAAAAATGAAATAAATAAGTTAATAAATAAATAACACGAAAAAAGGGAAATTATTAATTCAAGAGGAGAAGTGAACTGTTACTGAATGAGATACAGTAGTGTTTAATACGGTAGCCAGCCTTGCTTTGATCGGAGTAGTAACGAGAGAGAGAGTAAAACATTTTTATTAATAATATTTGAATGGCGAGAGCAGTGTGGGAGGAACCCTCAGTCCAGGGTCCCTAAGATGATTCCGGCGATGTTTCGAGCCCGTTGTATCACTGCTCGGAGGACCTCGGGAGGTCCGTCGCGGAGGGCATCGTCCCACAGCTCTTTGTTGCGTAGGGGGTTAAGGAGAGTTGGCAAGGGAGGAAAGAGGTTTGCAGTGCACTCAGTCGTGACGTGGAAGATTGTGGGCGAGCTGCCACAGCCAGGGCAACGATCTGCATAACAGTGTGGGTAGAATTTATTGAGAGAGACAAGATTAGGAAAAGTTGCGGTTTGTAACTGGCGTAATTAATGCCACTGCTTCCTCCCGCGAGAAGGACGGCGGTGGTGCGGCGTGGGTGCGACGAATGCGTGTATAATGATGGAGTATGTCTTTATAACGGAGCAAGGGATCCCCCCACTCTGAACTAGTCGCCTCACCACGCCGAGTCGCCCGGAGGGAAATTCCTCGGGCAACCGCATGTGCGCGTTCGTTACCCGGCAGCGAGGTATGACCAGGGGTCCAGAGTAAGTGGATGCGGGGAGGTGTGGTTGGTGTATTTTGCGGGATCTGTTTGAAAAGTTGGTGCGCCGCTCTCGGGATGCCATGTCCTGATAGGAACGCCCGGCATGCCTGTTGCGAGTCCGTCAATATATACACTTCCTCAGGAACACGGATGGCGTATCGAATTGCAAGAGCAACACCGAGAATTTCTCCGTAAGCGGCATTTGTTCCGCGCATTGCAGCAGAGTCTCTCAGGGATTCGGTGCCATCCAAAACTACCGAGGTACAGCCCTCTTGAGTGCGTGATGTGTCCGTGTATAAAGTGTGTGTTTCCGGGATTTTTGCAAGCATGCGGCCAATGTATCGTACACGGGCTTTGCGCCGCCCTTTGTCATGCTCGGGGTGCTTATTACGTGGCAATGGATGAATACTTAGTGCTTGGCGTATCGCTGACGACAAGATCGTTGGACGGGTTTCAGACTCAAGGGGTGGGACAGAGTATCCTAGCCGTGTGGGAAGATGGCGGCCAGTAGTAGTGAGTAGGAGGCGCTGGCGATGGCTGACCCAATGTGCCTCTAGCAGCTCGCCTAGTGTGTTATGTGTCCCTAAGTTAAGGAGACGGTTTGTGGAAGTATGGTTCGGGAGGCCATGGGCCAGCTTCGTCGCTTTGCGAATCATTGCGTCTATGCGAAGTTGTTGCGCTTGGGTCAACCGCGGAAATGGGTGATTGTATGTAAGGCGGCTGATCACGCATGCCTCCACCAAGCGCAGCAGGTCCTCTTCTCGAAGGCCCGAGCGCCAGTTGGAGACCCTCCGGATCATGGCCATAATTAGCTCAATCTGTCTGGATAGAAGGGAAACAGTGTAGCTTGATCTGCCATCCGCTTGGATGTGTAGGCCGAGGATACGAGCATGATTAACCTGTGGTATCGGTGTGCCATCCACGTGCACAGTGATAGGGGGAGTAGAGGAATGGCTCCGGGGGCGAATGATTATGAGCTTCGACTTTTCCGGAGCACATCTTAAGCCGCATTTTCTCGCGTACTCGGAAACTGTATCGACTACTTGCTGCAGTCGGTCCTGGATGGCTCCGTCGGAACCCCGTGTCGACCAGATAGTAATGTCGTCCGCATAAATAGCGTGGGCGACATCAGGGATCTGGTCGAGTAGTTGGGGGAGCCCTGCGAGCGCGATATTGAATAAAGTAGGGGAAAGAACTGAGCCCTGGGGTGTCCCACGTCCTACAAGGCGAATCGTACCGGATCGATGCGGTCCCATTCCTACGGTGGCTGTGCGATCTCAAAGAAATGCGCGGATATAGTTGTACATACGAATTCCACAGTGTGAATGTGCAACATTGCGAAGGATGAGGTCATGTTCAACATTATCGAATGCACCTTTTAGGTCTAAGGTGATGAGTGCTCTCGTTTGGGCGGACGACGGAGGTTCTATGACTTCCTCCCGCAATTGTAAAAGCACATCTTTGGCAGACAGATGAGCCCGATATCGGAATTGAGAGTTAGAAAAGAATGATTTTTCTTCGAGGAAGGGCTGCAGACGCCGCAAGAGTACATGCTCCATGAGCTTACCACTGCAGGATGTTAGGGAAATGGGTCGTAAGTTTTCAACCTTAACAGGCTTGCCCGGTTTGGGGATCAGTGTGATGTCGGCGTGGCGCCATGCTTGGGGAAGCATGCCCTTGAGCCAGCAATCATTGAAGATATGGGTGAGGTGGTTAATATCCGCATCACTGAGGTTACGAAGGGTGGCGAATCGGATGTGGTCGGCTCCCGGTGCCGTGTTGCGGCGTAGGTCTTGTAGGACCACCCGCACCTCGTCAGATGTGATGTCCGCATCGAGCAATTCGTTAGCCTCACCTACATAAGGATAGTCAGGGTACTGCGGCGGCGGGCCTGTGGATATGAAATGCTTCTCTAGCTCTCTGAGGAGTGTCGAGACATCGTTCCTGTACTGGTGCATTCGGATGTGCAGCTGTTGAAATGTTTTTCCCTTTGTTGTGGTGGGATCTGTGAGTGAGCGAAGAATCGACCACGTTTTTGCTGTGCTCAATGTGCCTGAGAGGCGATCGCAAAATCCTCGCCAGTTATTCCTCGTAAGGATCTCTGCATACCCCTGAGATTCCCGTGTAATTTGATCTATACGTTTCCTAAATTTGCGGTTGAGGCGTTGTCGTTTCCATCGTCGTGTCAACCCTCTGCGGGCGTTCCAAAGATGAAGTAAATGCGGGTCTATGTCTGGTGTCACGGTTGTGGTGCGCAGTGTGCTTGTGGTGGCCTCTAGATCTTGTGCGAGAGAGTGAAGCCAGCGTTCGTACCCTTGGCGCTCAGGTGGGTCCTGGCGACGTTCCCTGAATTTCGCCCAATCCGTTATACGCACATTTCGCTCGGGCCTGCGCGCACCCCGTAATGACAAGGTGGTCGCCACAATGTAGTAGTCACTACCAAGGTGCTCCTCTAAAGGCCCGTGCGCAACGACTGGGCCAGTATTGCGCACGAAGGTAAGGTCAGGGCAGGTGTCACGAGATACGTTGTTGCCCATCCGAGTGGTGTGCTCTCGGACGGTAAGGAGTGTGTATCTCATGTTACAGATGGCATTTCATAAGCGGGTCCCTTTAGCCTGCGATTTAACGTAACCCCATGCAGTATGCGGAGCGTTAAAGCCGCCGGCCACCACACAAACCCGTCCAAACCTACCAAATTCTGTTAGTAGGTGCTGAAAACAGTGCGTTCGCGAACGGGGGGGACTGTATGCATTGAGTATAAACAGACTCTCGCTGCGTTTACCTTGCGTAAATATTTCCAATATTTGGTGAGGAATGTCAGTGTTAGTGGTATGCATGCGACATGTAACATGTTTCGAAACTAAGGCTCCCACAAGAGGAGAGACACCCGAGAGCGTGCTGTAGCCGGATAAAGAAGGGGTGCAATTGACTTCCTGTAAGAGGATGACATCGGGAGGGTTCGTGGATGTGGCGATATACTGCTGTAGGGAACCTCGTTTTCGGCGGAATCCCCTACGATTCCACTGCCACACCACTAGTTGCTCCGCGTTACGCGGCGCCATCATCATCGCGAGAGGAAGCAGGCGGTCGTGCATAGCGATGCGGGCGCCGGGTGCCCTCATTTGAAGGTTGCGGCCGAGAGCCTTGGTCGGAAAGCGCGCTTTCGTTGTTACCGCTAAACTCAGGAACTTGCATGCGTGCGAAATTGCACTCTATACATGATTTCACTTGCTCCGTAATCCCTATTTGAAAGGCCTCCATTTGGCGTTCTATCCTGTCCAGAGCCGCCTGCATACAAGTGCTCATGTCTGCCACCAGCGCGTCCATTTGTTTTTGTAGATGCTCACAGCGCGCCTCCATGTCACGACGTAGGCGGGCTATTTCTATTAGAGGATCGGGATTTGGTAACGAATTGGTAATAGAGGAAGGGGTAGGGAGAGATTTACTGGGCGGAACGAGCTGTGGGGTACCCTTCGCCCGACCTACCTCCCGAGGCGCCTCCATTGCTGTTTTCTTCTCCGGGGTCCGCTGCACCCCTGAAGGGACCAGGGTCACTTTGGCTGGGGCGTTGGTCGGCAGGGCCTTCTTGTAGGATTGTCGGGAAGATGGGGAAGGAGGGCGCTTCTCTGGGAGGCGCACCGATGCCTCGCGGGATCGGGACCGAGACTTGGAGCGGGTCCGGAACTTGCGACGGGATCTCTAACGGGTCTCCGACCGGACTTTTCTTGTCTCCTTCGTTGGGGCGCACGACGTTCGGGTCTTCGCCGTATCTGTGGTAGTGGTCGGGTCGTTGGAGGGTTGGAGTTCACGCTGCTCTTTCTCGAGAGCTTTCCGCACCCAAGCTTTGTTCAGTGTCTGCCTAGCACGCCGCGGGCAGTTTGGATCCGCTGTAGGGTGGGTCCCGTCACAGGATCTGCAGTGTGGGGTGCACGGATGTGACGGGGTGGGGTTGTCAGTCCCACACGTCGCGCAAATGACCACGTGCGGCGTAGGACAGTAATCAGCCCAATGGCCGAGCTTGTGACATATCTTGGAAACCAGTTGGCGGGGTCGATGGGGGTAGCAGCGGAGTTCGGCACCATAGAAACGCACGTAGCGAGGCACTTTAAGTCCTTCAAATGTTACCAACGCAACGTTGGTTTGACCCATCATTCGTGCTTGAAGTATTTGAGTTCCAGGAGCCACAAGCTCATTGACTAGCTTGGATGACGATGTACCGGGCAAAAGGCCAGGAACAATTCCCTTGCATGAGTTGTCTGGGGCCGCAAAATATGTCGTGATGGGATAGACCCGCTGACCAAGGTTCAGCTCCCTCACCTTGTACAATGCGTCGGCTACGTGTGACTGGGGTGTGCTGATGAGTGCCAAGTTCTGCTGAGGTCGCAGTCGGAATATGATGTCCTGACGATCCTCGGTTGTCAAGCCGGCTGCACGCCATAGAGCACTGGCGAGTTCTGGGCGCGGCCACTTATCGAGACAAAGTCCTCCGTGAGGCCGCAGAATTATCTTTTCATCGTGCAAAGGAAGTTGAGGCAGGTTCTGATTCCGAATGCGCTTGCGTACGGTAGGCTGGGAGGCGTCCGGAATGCCCAAGATGCTCTCGGAGGGTTGCGTCTTAGCGCGCGTTTGACGGATGCGTGGCTTATGTATGACTGTCTTCCAACAGCCACCTGTGTCGTCGTCAGTTTTGTCGTCGTAAATGTTCGGGGCAGCATCTTCCTCCATCCTTTCCCCGGTCGGAGTGTCCACCTCTCGCTGTTGGGAGGGAAAATCGGCGACGATGGGATCGGCGGCCACTCCCGCGGTATCCACCTCGGGCGTCTTCGTTGTTGTCGAGGAACGCGCGTCGGCGTTCTCCGCCGCCGATTGCGTCTTCTGCTTGTTGGAAAATGACGTTGCGGTAGATAAATGCTCCATCGAAGCAGAGCGGTGAATTGGTCGAAGGCCCTTTGCACGCCCGTTTAGAACATGGGCCTCGGAAGAGCTGGTCGCTTGGCACTCTTGTTTCATGGCGTAGAAAACACGCCAAGGCAGCTATGGCCTCGGCAGGGGCAGCCGCGTTGGAACTGCTTCAGAGCTGTAGAGGCGCGGGGAGCGGCAACAAAGTCCCGGGAAGAAAAGGTGGTCGGTGGGAAACGGCGAGAAAGCCGCTTCCCATACGACTCCCGGCGAATGTGGTCCGGGCAAGGGCGGTCAAGGGCGGTCGGTGAAGGTCGCGTAGTCTGGGTGGATGCGGAGCGCGCCGACGACACGTCCGTTCACTTCGGCAGACCGATTGGAACTCCTAGTAACGAGAACGTTACTGAAATGCATAAAGTAAAGGATCTACTTAAACATTAGCAGGTTAAATTTCGAATAATAAAATTAATAATACTTTGACTGTGAAATTGTTTTTACTTGAATTTTCTAAATTGAAAGAGAAGTAAAGCAATTATGGAAACTAGGAAATATTAATAAGCCCGTATTTTTGTGTCAAATAGTAAATTATAAATGGCCCGGCACGAGTGAGCTTCCCGCCCACTTGTGTCTTCCGCTTTCTCTTCCGCCAAACCTCGGGCGTGTCCTCTTATTTCGCGCGTCGTGCCGCGTCTGCCGTTGCTGTCTTTCACCACACAAGCCACTAGATTACTGTATGCCTGTCGTGTTTCTTAAGGCCGAAAACGAGTAAAATGAGTGTAGAAGTGGAAAGGAGGTGATATCTTTAGGCACTTGCAGAGCTTCCCGCTGAGTTCATGGAATGTTTGATAACGTTACGAGTACATATTCAAACGAATATGAAGCAAATAGTTAGTGAAACGGTTGAATAAAATTCTTCCAGGAACAGCGATGCGGATTTCCTACAATGCAGGGGTAGTAGGAAATGAATGGTCGATTAGGCCTGATCGGTGCGGCATGGAAAGCGACATCTCTCCAACACGAAACGCGTGAACTGCTCCTTTTTCCATAGGCGGAAAGTTTTCATTTTATCAGGGGGAGGGGGGGCTGGAACCCGACCAGCTTTCCGAACGCCATGTATATATATATATATATATATATATATATATATATATATATATATATATATATATATATATATATATGTGTGTGTGTGTGTGTGTGTGTGTGTGTGTGTAAAATACTTCGTGTGACCTCGAAGAATTCTTTACTTAAGTGATGACCTTGTATAAAAAATTTACAGCACCTCATAGTAGGAGACAGTTCAATTTCACAGCCTGAGTTTTCTTCCACCACCAAGAATCTGGCGTCTCTCGGTAATATAATCTTCCTTCGCATAATTGTCGTATACTTCGTGATCACTAATACTGCTTCGCTCTTCCGGAGAAACTGCAGCATGTCTTTTTATTTTTTTTAGTTTTCTGTGAGTCCAAGTAAAAGCGCTCCTGCGCATGACTGCTGTTGATTCTAACTTCGAGTGAATCTGGCTTCGCCTCATTCGGTTACTGAGTGAATTATATAGGCTGCCCCAACTATTAATCACCAAGACTTAAAGAAAAGGCTGTTCCATTACTCGAAGAAAATCTAGTGCATACTGTTTCCAGTACAGTGGAGTAGCCGCTATTAATTCTTTCGTTCCTGAAATTTCATTCCACAATTGCAATTAATTATAGAATTCGAGGAGTAATGTCCTAAGCATCAAAGTGTCAATGAGGCATTTGTAGGCCCCCAGGCACCCCGGAAGCAATCTTGCTTACAGGGCTATGAGACATTGCCTACGGGGGTATGAGCGATCGATGAGAGTTTTCGACATGCTCTTCTGTATGTTCTATGCGTGATTAGAAATAATGTAAACACTGTTCGCTTCCCTTAGCTGATTGCTTGTGCCCTCTGCCTTACGGGGCTATGGGCCATTGCATTTTTTGCTTCCTTACGGGGTTATGAGCCATTGATGATAGTTTTTGCGAGCGGATATGAACATTCTATGGCACACTAGCCGTATACAGCTCCTCGGTAAAAGTCGAGTAGAATGCGCTATTCTGCCAAAATGTCCGTCTGCAGAACGGGCAGAAAGTGGTCGCTTGCACAAATGCGTGCACCCAAAATGATGGTGATACTTTACCTGCAAGGCAAGAATAGCAGCAGTTGGACACCTGGTTGAAGTTGGCACACAATCAAGACAAGTCCGGCTGACTATATGATACCTCAAGAAGAACTTCATTTAGAGCACAACTGTTGGGCGCGCGTTCCTGCGGCTAGCGTCGGTGTTTTTCGCCGTAACCGAACGACGGGGCTCAGCGAAGGATGAAATCGAACCCGGAGCTCAGCGGGAGCTGAAAGACGGCGATAGCTAAGAGAGTGCGAGGAGGAAAGTGGTGGAGGACGGTGCAGTGAAACCATGAGACGGAAAGCGGACGAGGAGCGTATGGCGAAGGCGTGTGAAGGAAAGCGTAGTGCGGCGGAAAGCAGGCTTGGCGACGACCATGACTACAAGATGACACCAGAGAAGCGCGCGTCGTCTGTGTGGAAACAAAGTGCTGCATGAGCGGAGGTATGTCTGCGGCGGTTGCTGTGAATTGCGCCCACGTGTCTCCCACGCACTGCCTCTCACAATATTTTGATTAGCGAGGCAGTCGCGGCACACTTCGCTCCGTTGGCAGCATGCCGCACGAGACAGATTGTCCGCGCTAGCCAAAATATCGCGAAATAAAAATACGTATAGAGTTGCGCTCAAATTTCACATTAAGGATTATCGTAATTGTCGGTGAATTTCTTGTGAAGGGCGTCTAATCAATTCGACCTCACTTGTATAATTGCATAATTATCGCATACCGTAATAATAAATGCTTGTGATGTGCGATGTTTCACTGACATGTGGAAATACTTATGTGGGATAGACAATGCACCTTCTGAACTCGTAAAACTGCGATGCCAGACCTTTTTATTCATTTGCATTCTGAGGCATTACAAGGCGAAACCACGATTTAATTATGAGGTACATTGTATTCGGGGATTCCGGAATAAATTTGACCACCAGGAAACCTTTAACGTAACCAGTGCCGGATTAAGAAAAATGGGGGCCCTGGGCTAATGCGCATGCAGGCCCCCTTTCCATATACTCACCCCGCGCCCCCTGTTGCCCGCTACGCTACTGGAAATATTCCATGTTTCATTTTAATTCTAACAAATTAAAAAGAACGAAGTGCGATCAACGGGATTATTATTACTGGTATTATTATATGTAAAACAACAACACTTGTTTGAAACCCGTGCTGTTGTAAACGCCAACACATATGTTCACTTTGTGATTAATCTGCATTCTGTTTTCAGCAAAAGCTGGGCTTTAAGGAAAAGTTTAGTGCACTCAAGACGAACAAGAGCGTAGAAAAGACAATACAGCTCAGATGTCAATCCTTCTGAAGCTAGGCTTTGTTTGCATCACTAAGTTTGACCCCGTGAGGAGACGCATGCTTTTATCCAAAGCATTCTTTATTAAAATTCAGGCATCAAACAGCAGTAATCGTTATACACGTTACTCTATAAATATGCAATAGATATATACAATACTTAAGGCAATACAAACAACATAAAATGCACTAGAATACAGATGAAAATTACCAACTGTAATTACAAAACATTATTTGAAAGTATTTTCGTTAAAGGTAAGACAAGAAAGGACGACACCAAATAAACGGGGCACTATAAAAAAAAAAAAAAAATACAGTTCTTTAAAGCCCGCTAAATATCACAAGAAGAACACAGAGACGAACAACGAAAATTTTCGTATCTTGAATTACACTGCTCGGCGTTTCATTGGCAACGTGGAGGCTGGGAGGCGACACAACGAACTTATTGGAACTATTCATGTACAGCGCAAACAGTCCTCTTTTAAAATGGCATCTTTGGCACCTTCGCTTTGGCGAAATCAGATATAGTCTGTTCGAAGAATAGATCGCGGAGGAGGTCACTTTCAACGGACATGATACCAAGCGAGTTCACCTTGTCGTCAAGGAGGCTCCGATTTTTTATGAGCGACAACTTGGAAAACGATCGTTCGGTCTCACAGTTTGCCACGGGTATGCTTAAGTACATTCGCAAAGCAATAGAAATGTTCGGAAACACATCAATAAGCTTTATTTCGTGCAGCAACTTCTTTATGCCCGGGGGAATCGTGTCCTGGCAAACATAGTTGTGAAGAAAGTTCACATACTGAATCATTTCAGCGGAGAATGCTGGCCCCAAATCATTTTTTAGGTTTTCACCAACTTGTGAGCCTGCTGTGCCAGAGAGGCCTCGTTCCCAGCTTCTGCCAGCAATTTTAAGAATACGAACCTTTCGCAGAGTTCAGTGTAGACAGCCTTTCACACTCGCAAAGCAGAGCCTAGACTGTCAAGTACAACATTGTAGGTCTCTACGATAAACTTTTTTCTACCTTGTAACGCACTATCGCTTTTTCCGTCCGGGTGCTTACTCAAAACGATGCTTTTACCTTATCCTGTTAACATTGATTGGTACCTTAACGTGCGTGCTCTCTCTTCGAAGGTATCAAAGAGAGGTCGCAAGGAATTAACAAAGCCTTCTAGAGAGCTCAGCAGGTCTACAGCAGTCGAAATGTCTAGGCCTGGTTTCTGAAGTACTGCGCTCGTTTTGTCAAAGCGCTTCAGGATTTCACTCCAGCAAATCACCATGAATGCAGTCTCTAGTTTTGTCATTTTCTTGAAGAGAAAGTGCACTTCGTTCCTAGTGTCACCGTTTTCTTAACATTAACCAGTGTCGCTCGTACGCCTTCCCATTTATAGCCTTTCGCACGAAAAGATAAGGTGACATATAGCGTTTCTGAGTTTTGTATTGCCTTTCGAAAGACGGAAAATTTTCTGCTCGATTTTGAAAATACAATGGCCCTTTCTCAAGGCATACATTCCGAAAGCTGTCAGTAATAACGTTGGGCCACTTAGCAGGGTCACTTCGGAGAATCTCGCAACGTACCTCTTGCTGCGGGGGTGCCTACTTCTCTGTTGCCGCAACGAGAAGCCGTCCCATTCGTCCTCTCGAGGCACACTTTGTGGCTGGGAACATGATTATTTGAAGCCAAACTAACAGGAAAGCTCGTGTCTTGGAGTGTTGTTTCCTGGCGCTCGTCAGTAGAAGGAGGCTCATCGGGGAGGTTTGGCACCTGTTGATCAGCAGTAGTAGAAATCGGGCGTGGCGGACCGGATACCTGGAGCTCTGGGGCAGGGGCCCGGCCGAGTAGCGTAGACGTTGCTGACTAAGGAGCAGGACAGGGCTCGGTTAGCGTTGGTTGCTCAGAAATATGGACGACCGAGGTTGGCATCGTTTTCACAGGATCCAGACAACCAAGATGAGTCAAACCTTGCTTCTTGCCAGGAAACCATGATGATGGAGTTGGCAAGTCCTCCACAGAAGCACAGTCGGTACTATTGGGAGTTTGACATGTACTCTGGGTAGAGCGATCATACTGCTCCGCGGAAGCTGCATTCAGTAGGTACTTTGTAATCTTTGGTAGCTTCTTTTCACGCCCTTCTCTTTCTAACTTCGACTTTCGTTTAGACGCACCACTTTGATGCTTCCGACCGAGAATTTTCGCACGAATGGACGCTAATTGTTCACCGGGCCTGAGGTCGCGTCAGTCCGACGCGACCTCAGGCGTCCAACGGTGGCCGTCCCGATGACTGGCGCACGCTGCCTGGATGGTCCGTGGCTGGCCGAGACTGGTGCGTCCCCCGAGAGCTCCTCAGCGGGCGGGCTTATGCAAGTTTAATCGGCGGCTCGGGGCTGAATCGCATCCCGCGATCAACTGCCTTTTATAGACGCGCGCCGCGTCTGTCTGTTAATAGCGCCAAAGCACGCGTTCACATACGCATAGAGTTCCTTGTACAAATCCCCCCCCCCTTAATCCAGCCCTGAACGTTCCTCCAATGCATTGGACACGGGTGTTTTTGCATTTCAACCCCATTCAAGTGCGGCCGCTGCAGCCGGAATTTTATCCCGCGACCTCGGGCATAGCAGCGCAACACCCTAGCCGCTAAGCCACCGAAGTGGGTTTGTTTTTGTTTTTGAGCAACCTACATGATTGTAGGGTATTATTATAGGGAGGTAGTAAGAATAACCACAATAAGAACATACAACGAAACACCCACAGCTGTCGCTTCAACAATCATCGAAAGCGTAGATCTTGCGAGGATGAGGAAAACTATGGGAACGTCCACAACAGTGGCATTCCAGAGATTTCATCCGCAAATCTAAGAAAAACGATAACGAAAATCAACGTGTCGTACTGGTAGTGCAGCGCCTTAGCACATGAACTACCAGTTACTTAAGTCACCAGTATAATTACATCGTGCGGACGGCATCCAAGCTTTTACTTGGACACATATAAGCCGAAAGGCAAACTGTTCGAAAAATCAGTTCAACAGATTTCATCTCGAGACGATTGTCTACGTTAGGAACATTCACGATGACTTTCAACGAACAGCACAACTCTCTTTTACCTAGTAGATTCAAGTGGTGGAAGCATAGTCAATTCACCAGATGGAGTTCTTGCACTGGCGAGGCAGTTTTACAAGACGTTGTATGCCGAACCAGTTGCCTCTCCAGCTGTCTTTCCATTTGTTTCACCAGCTGAGCCGCCGGAAGTCTGTGACTCAGCCATAGACGAGGACGAGCTATTTTCAGCCTTCCCCCGCAGGGGCGTCTGCGTCAGCAGGCGTTTGATGTGTTGCGACACCACGTACCCGAGCACACGAGGTTTGGAACCTCCCGCGTGTAGCCGTGCGCGGCTTAGCCGTGTCTGGGGAAAGGGGGATCCTGGAGGTTGAGCCGATGCTGAGTGTTTCGACCGTTATGGCCCTCCGGCGGAGGCAACACACCTCTTTGTCCTCGGCTTCACATAGACGGCACCTCCAGACTGACCCACATGGAGGAAATCGGCAGTCGCCCTTTCCTGTCCTCCTCTTCAATCTTCGACTTTCTCTCTAGCCTTTTCATCTTTCCTGTCTTCTTTTCACTTCTTCTTACTTCCGAATTTCCTGGCGGCAAGGGTTAACCGTGTGTAGTATATCCAGTCTTGGTTATATACATTAGGTTATAGAGGCGGTGCATAGCTGGCGTGTGCAGATTGCTCAGAACTTGTAGCGTCCCGTTGTTGGGCTCGGTGGTGGGTACCGCCGCCGCCGAATTTTATACCATGTTATGACAGAAGCTCTCCCGCGAGTTCCAGATCGGCCTCTGAAAAGAGGCCGCACCAATGCACCTTTTCAATTTGCCCTCCGAACCAATCTAGACAACTTTCCACGTTACCACGTCATGCATAGTGAAGGAACGCTAAGTATGCTTAGGCTATCGCCTTTCTTGGTGGCGAAATGCCTGATAGAAAAAATTGGCAAAGAGTATAAAGCCTCGAAAAGGACCAGTGGAGACCTGCTTATAGATCTGAGAAAAAAAGAACAAGTGGCAAAGCTGTCTGAACTCGCCAGTATTGGTGAAATCAAAGTCACAATTTCTGCCCATCGCTCCCTAAACACTTGCAGGGGCGTTATTTCACAGGAAGATTTTCTCAGCTTGAGTGACGAGGAACTCCTTGAGGGTTTCCAAGAACAAAATGTGATCAAAGTGCAAAAAAGAACAACTACCCACCAAAGATGTGATCCTCACATTTGGTACTAGCATTCTCCCCACCTCTCTCAACGCAGGATACCTAAAGATAAATGTCAGGCCATATATACTGAACCCAAGGCGGTGTTTTAAGTGCCAGAGGTTCGGCCACGCATCACAATCATGTAGAGGCAAAGAAGCATGCGCGAAATGCAGCACCAATGATCACCCATCTGATAACTGTAACGCTCCCCCACGTTGTGTGAACTGCGAAGGGGATCATCCAGCGTATTCAAGATCATGTCCCTGTTGGAAGAAGGAGAAAGAAGTGATTGCTCTCACACTAAAAGAGAAGATATCATTTTTCGAAGCAAGGAAGAGGCTTTCACTTTTACCTCAAATAAGCTATGCCAATGTGGCGCGGCAGGGGGCAGCACCACATCGGTCTCAGGAGTCTACAGAGGTCACAGTCAGTGGTCCTGTAGCAACTCCATCTGCCCCCTCGGTGGCAGCAGCTAGTGCTACTCCACCATCATCCAAGACGGCCCTGCAGACAGCTGTTCCGCAGGTCCCAAGACTGAACAGAACGCCAAGGCCCGAGGCGCGTGTCTCGGCGCCTGGCTCTCGATCATCCAGTGCCTCAGAGAAGACGATGAAGGTCGATACCAAAACTCCGGCGCCATTGACGCCAAAAGAACAGCGCTCTTCTGAGCGCTCCAAGAAGGACAAGGTCCTTATAACTATACAGAAAAAGGGACAGGTAACCTGAACGGTTACCGCCCATTGAACGTGTACTGTCCCATATCGCATGTCACCTTTAACTTTTAAGCTGGCAAACATCAACACATTTTTCATTTTACAACCATGACTTTCATTGTACACTGGAATTGCAGAGGTCTTATACACAAAATAGGTGACATCAAAGACATTATCAACACTTTTTCGCCAGTTGCAGTGTGTCCTCAAGAAACGAATCTTGGTCCAAAATATAGTAACATTCTCAAAGGTTTCACCGTTGTCCGAAGGGACCGCGAACACTCTAGCCGTTTGTCAGGAGGAGTCGCCATAGTCGTTCAAGGCGGCATCCCTACACGAAATGTTCCGTTGAATACTTCTTTCGAGGCTGTCGCCGCCGCCGTTCTATCATATAAAAACATCACCATCTGTTAACTTTACTACTAGACAACTGGAAAATCTAATACACCAGTTGCCGAAGCCTTTTATTTTAGTAGGAGAATTTAATGCCCATTGTACCCTCTGGGAGAGCAATAGAACAGACCAAAGAGGGCAAGTAATCCAACATTTTATTTTGTCTAACAGCATATGTCTTTTAAACCCGGTTTCACCAGCATATTTTTCACCAAGCACACGCAAATTTAGCTGCCTAGATTTAGCCTTCTGCTCACTGTCTGTCTTTAGCGATTTTAAGTGGGAAGTCCTCGACACTTCATATGGAAGTGATCATTTGCCAGCATTTATTAAACTATCATCCACATTACCTACCATAAACTCTAAGCCACGTCGCTGGAAAATACATCTTGCCGACTGGCCCCTTTTTATGAAACATGCAAAACTTGACGAAGTAGAGATAATTTAATTGAAAGAAGGCAGAGAGGTCGGCCTGAGCTAAGGCGCTCTAGCCTGCTACTCTGCACAGGGGGAGGGGGAACGGGGACATAAATGTGTGATGAGGGATGGTGATGACATAGCAAGAGGGATGCGCAAAGATGAAAGCAAGTTCAACACTCTGATGATAAACATTCACAAATCATCCATGAAGCCACTACCAGGTTTCCTACCAAGTCTGTAGTCACTCATTCAAGTGAACTTAAAGGGACCCTGAAACGCTTTTGACGATTTTCTACAAACGTATTGAGTCGTTAGAGTAGGTCCTTCTGATCATTAATTGACACATCTAAGTGCTCCGCGTAAAGCGTGTAATTTATTATTAGGTTTTAAATATGCACATCGCTGCCGATCGCAGCGCACTGCTCGGCGGAATTTTAAGCCGCCCCTACCCATATGACCGAAATCACCCATACGACGTCAGTGGGGCGAGCTATCCGATTGGCTGACAAGGGCGCGTGATCGATAATTTTTCCAACTTTATGGTAAACAAATGATCTTCGTAATAGTTGGAATGTTAGTTAATTTGTTTTTATGAAAAGAAAGTAACATAAAGAGAATGCACAAGAATAATTTTTCAGTACACTTAAGCACTTCCGGCACACAGCATGTGTCGTCTGCTTGTGTTACAACGTACTCCATTTTGAAGAGAGCTCCGCGGTCAGAGTCGGTCTCAGTCTTTTCGCAAGCACTATGATTTGACTTTGTTGCCTTGTGGACTGCAAACGTAGCGACTGGCAATATGTCAAGCTGCGACATCGTGTCCCTCTGCAAGGCATCGTACGAGCGAACTGGCTGCTGCGCATCGGGCTGCCGCTATCCGATCGGCGCCAGGATTTGCGCGCTTGTGGCCGTCACTTTACACCGGAAGATTACTAACGCAATAGCGTTTCCCGAGTCCGGTATTAGGGAAAACGCAAGCGCAAGGGGACAGAGTCTGGCCGCTTGACTTTGCCGTAACGGGATGAGCCATGAGATGAGCAGAAGGGCAAATGCGAATGGTCTGCACGGTGCAGCCACCTGGTGGCACAGAGCTCAACCATACACAGTAGCAGCAACGAAGTGTATTCTTCTTTGCTGCTGGTGTGTATTTTTCGCAGGAGTGTAATCATGAACACGCTGTTTTTATAAATGTTTAAAATGTTTTAAACTTGGTTAGAGCAATATTAGCGCTTTGTTTGGCTGGTTAAGCGCTGCACCAACAAGTGTATGGACCGTGCAGACCGATCAGGCCGCTCACGTACGTCTACGCTAAAGTTCCTTCATCAGCTTGAGTTTATGCCTACAGGCATTTGCCGAAATGACCAGCTTGCCTGTGGTTACCGGAATACAAGACACGTTCGGCGCTACGACAGAATGCTCGCAACGCACGCTGCTTCGATAGCTCTCGCTTGGGGTCAACGGCCAAGCGGCTAGCGGAGAGGTCTCGCGCGGGCGGGGGCGGGCTCCAAAACAACCGGAAGTGGACGATGTGACGTCGCATCGTGACGCTGAACCAGTGAAGGCGGAGCTTAGCCCCACTCGCTCGGCGAACGAGTTGAGGAGGAAAAGCATGGCTAGGGAGGAGGGTAGCTTCTAATCGCTTGTAGCTCCATTAATACGTAACGCTTCACTTAAATTGTGGTGCGAATGTTCTACTTAAGCTGTACCCTACGCGTCTACAAAATTTGTCCGAACCGTTTCAGGGGCCCTTTAAAAATAGAGGCGCTAGGACGAAGCTGGTGTGTGGGCCTGCCCTGCGTGAACAGTACAAGCGCTAAACAAAATCTTTATAGCATATAAAGAGCTGCGATTAGCGGCTGTAGCACGGCGAGCACTTGTAGGGCACTTTTAGCGGCCAGAGTCTAGAGGCATCCGAGAATCACGCGCATTGACTCTAATAGGTCCTTCAGCATTTTTTGTACACTCTCCTTCTCATTGGGTTCATCTCCTTGCTTGCCCGTAGTATCACCGGTTTTATTGGCCCTATAATTCTTGGCTTCATGGCGCAGAGGACCACTAGTGCCCGCTGGCATGGCCGTGGGCCTAGAGGGCAGCAAAGGCCATTCCGTGTCTGTATCAGCCGGCGGAAGTGAATGTTTGCCGCGTGCTCTCGTCGACCTTGAATTATCAGTAGACGCCGTTACCGTCCTCGATGCACGCACAGGCGGAGGTAGTCGTGGTACCTATTCTACGCTAGATAGTTCTGAAATGGTTTTGTGATACTTCTGTAGCGAGTGTTGGTAACTTTGGAGAACAGATTGAGCAGCCTCTTTGCGTGAAGATTGGTCTCTTGCCATTTTTCGAAGAATACGAACCTCTTCTTTCATCTTCGGGCATTCCTTCGAAGTCGCTTCGTGAGAGCCAGTACAGTTAGGACATCTAAATGAGGACGCCTCACAGTCGGTGGTATCATGCTCTCCGCCGCAACGGGAGCAGGTGGCTTTGCGTCTGCAAACAGCGCTCACGTGTCCTATCTTGTGACATTTCCAGCACTGAATAGGCCTCGGAACGAATGGTCGTACTCGGTGTATAACGTAGCCCACTTTGACAGACGCTGGTATGTCGAAGAAGCAAATATTAACTTGATACATCGGGAATGCCCCAAGCGGTGAATCTCAAGAATGTGCACCGATGACCTCTTGAGGTCCGCATGCTTGATTTCAATTTCCACGTCGGAAATCACTCCAGTTGTTGTCTCCTTCCCGTAATTAACAAAAGAGCGGACGGGCATTGCGCTTAATTGTTGAATGGTCTTTAACTTCTCAAGTATTGCGCAATTTTTCATATCTATTGTCAGGATGTTCGTTCGAGCGTTGATCCTGATCTCGTTAATTTGCCCAGGTGCCACACTTCCAAAATATTCGGTTAGAAACTGCCTGCTGAGGGAGTTCATGCTGTGCGACGTTGAGAGCGGCACGTAAGAAACCATGAAGGATTCTTGCTCACTCTGATGCGATGAAGTCGCCTCAGTCGACATACGGCGCATCTTCTTCATACGGTGGCCCATGCCTACGGTGTATTCGCTGTCAGAGTCCGTGGCTTCTGGCGTTGAGCTCTCCCAGGAATCGAGCTGGTCCGAGCTTCCAAAGGCACGTCGTCCAAAAATGAGTAATGAAGTGGACGACTGACCTTGTTCAGGTGGTCGTGGGAACATCTTGCTCATCCTTGATGAAGTGACTCTCACGAAAATGGCAAGAACGTAAAAAAATGCATAACAGCGAGAGGCCCAGAGCACCAGTGAGCTCTGGAAACTCAGTGTAAATGAAGTCAATGAGAAGTTCACTACAGTTTTAATTTCAGCGGCAGAAAAGGCAGTACCTCAAACATCCAGTATTGTGCGCAAAAGAAGTTTCCCCTGGTGGTCTCCTGAGTGCACAGAAACAAAAAAGCTTCAAAATAGCACCTTGGGTATGCTACGAAGACACCCCACCTATACCAACCTTTTATACTTTAAACAGGCCAAGGCCAAGGCACGATATATCAGAAGGCAGGCAGAAAATTATCGTGGAAGAAATACGTATCCTCCATAAACAGCCCAATCACATCTTAACGCATGTGGGAACAGGTTGGAAAGTTTCGGGGAGATTACTCATCTTACACAATAGCGTTACTTACAAGTCCAGACACACAAACAACAATACAAGAACAGGCAGGTATACTTGGCGAGCATTTCTGTGATGTATCCAGTTCAGGGAATTAAACAAAGGAATTTTTACAGTACAAACAGTCTGCTGAAAAACAGAAGCTGCCCACTACTGGCGCGTCAAATGAACCGTACAATTCCCCCCTCACACAACAAGAAATAAACAGAGTCCTTTGTGCAGGGAAAAACACAGCGCCAGGTCACGACCGTATTCACTACGCCATGCTGGCTCATCCATCCCAGGCATCTGTAGATGCTCTCCTTAAATTTTTCAACATAATCTGGAAATCTGGTATAATGCCCGAAGAGTGGAAGAAAGCAATAGTAGTTCCATTTCTAAAAGCCGGTAAATCCCCAACATCCGCAAGCAGCTACAGACCCATTGCCCTCACAAGCTGTTTGGCAAAATCATATGAAAGCATTACCAATATAAGACTCATTTATTTTAGAATCAAGAAACCTCGTAGACCCCCACCAGTGGGGATATAAAAAGAGTTGTTCAACTACTGACCACCTTGTCCGTCTAGAACATGAAATTCCATATGCATTTTTACACAAACAACGCTGTCTTGCAGTTTCCTTCGCTTTAGAAAAAGCCTATGATACCACATGGAGATATGGAATTTTACGAGACCTGGCAGACCTCGGCGTCCGTGGTAAAATGCTGAATTGCCTAGCTGATTTTATGTCTAATAGAACATTTCAGGTACGCCTCAGTCATATACACTGAAAGCTCTAAATCTGAAATCTGAGTGTGAACCCCTGTTAGGGGACATACTAAACATGGTCGCGCTTAACAAATACGGGAGATCAATCCGCTTCTGCTGGGTACCAAGTCATGTTGGGATACCAGGTAACGAAGCAGCCGATAGATGTGCATCGATGGCAGCGTACAAAGAGATAACAAACACACTTCCATACAAAGATAGCATCCGTGCGATTAGAAAAGCCTTAACGGAAAAATGGCAACGCGAATGGCACCGTTGTACCGACAACAAGCTACGTCTCACTAAGCGCATAGTTGGCGAGTGTAAGTCATGTTATCATCAGGAGCGGTTCATCGAAGTAGTTTTATGACGACTACGCATTGGGCACACACACCTCACACACAATTATTTACTTGCGAAAGAAAACACACCAACATGCGAGAAATGTCAAGAGCCACTAACAGTTATGCACATATTACTGACAGGTACGCATATTGAAACACACAGACGAGCATTTTTGCACAAATTATGTCAACTACACATACTTCTACACCCTGCTCTAATTTTAGGTGATGATCCGCTAGTCCCATTATGTGACGTCCGTAAATTTCTAGATGACACTGGCTTTTTACGTAAAATATAGATTATTAACACAGCCTTTTCCTTCATAAACTGGATTTTAAAACACCTCGTGTTTGGTGCAGCATAGCCTTAGCCGCTTTTGCGCCATTAAACCCCACTTAACTATTTTCAGCCTTGAAGTCTGTGAAGCATAATCACAGTCCAGGATCCGATGGTCTGACAGTCGAATTTTATATGAAGTTTTGGACATAGTTAGCGAAGCCGTTCACATCATTGATGAACAGGCTACTCAATGAAGGGACTTTGTCAGTGCCTCAACGAGAGGGGCTAATCACTCTCCTTGTAAGAATCAGTCGAGAAGCTCCGACCTAAGAGCATGGCGTCCAATCACACTTCTGAACTGCGATTACAAGCTCATAGCAAAGTGTCTGTGTATGCGACCCGCGCCAGTACTCAACACTGTTTTGTGTCCATACCAGGCATGTTGTGTCCAGGGGCGCTCCACTCAGTTTCACGATTTAGCAGTGAGGGACCTTCTCTTGTGGGTAAATACTGGAAAACTTCCAGGTATTCTGTGCTCCTTCGATCAGGAGGAGGCTTTCGATATATTTAGCCACAGGTACCTTTTCCGTGTTTTGGAAGAGGTTGGTTTTAGTGGGGGTTTTCGGCAGATGGTCCAAGCTTTGTATTCTCGACCGACTTCTGCTGTTCTCATACAAAATCGCGTCTCGAAGGCATTCACTGTGGAACGTGGTGTACGGCAGGGGGACCCTCTATCACCTGCCCTCTACGTACTCGCTTTTCAAACGCTTCTGCAGTGGTTGTACTGTGACAGTAGAATTGACAGGTTCCTACTCCCACCAGGTTCCCCTCCGGTTGCACTCTTTGCCTGCGCTGATGACATGTCCATTGTCATCCCTAATGAGGCATCAGCTTGCATCGTCTTGGATTCTTGGATGTCGTGGACAGTTACTGCAGGGCAAGCGGTGCTATGTTGAATAGGTCGAAAAGTGCAGCCATCTACTTGAACTCCACTCCGTCAAGTCCCCAGCCCGTTTCCTGTCTCCCTGTGAATACGCGGTGCGCAATCTAGGTTTCCAGTTAGAACCAGGCGGTCTCTCTCCTGAAAACTGGCAGCAGGCTAAGGAGAATCTTGAAACCAGGATTCAGGAATTCAGCGCGTTGTCATGCCCATTGACTGCTCGAGCGAGAATTGTTCGCTCACTTCTGTTTTCCTTCCTGACGTATGGGGCGTGTGTGTCTCCTGTTCCAACCCGAACCAAGCTTATCTTGGAATAGGGTCCTGTTTCGCTTCCTATGGAAACGGACAACTGGTTGTGTAGCTTGGCAGGTGATCAACTTGGCCAAGGATAAGGCAGGACACGGCATTCCCGACCTGGGCATCGTGGCTACTGCACTACACGTCAGGGGGGCCCAGGACGCTCTTAACTCGGATATGCCCCTGACTCGAAGCTTTACTTCCTTTTTTCTCAGCACCAGACCCCGCTTGTTCTCGCAGAGCACATTTTCCCACTGTGTGCCTCGCTCAGGTTCCCCGTCCCCCATTTATGCGGCGGCTGCCAATTCTCTGGTAAGCCTGCGCAAGGTTCATCTTGGCATCGACGTAATTTCAACTCCAATCCAAGAACTGATCGCCCCAGGTCTCCCCCCGCATTGCCAAAGGTGAGATCTGTCCATCCACAGGCAAAGCTGCAAGCTGATTACGGCTAGTTTCCTCGAAGCTAGGCGAGCTATGTTCATGTACGGCCTGGCGCAAGGGTGCCTGCCATTGAGTTACAGGCCCTTCACAGCCATCCCGGCTCTTGGAGTGTGCCCTTTTTGTAGCGGTCGTAAGGACACGGTTCATATCTTTACGCAGTGTTTGCTTCCTGCAGCTCTTCTCCAAATGATTGCTAGTCTCTTTAAGCTCCCAGGTGTTCCATATCAGACAGTTCGATTTTTGCACCCTTTGCCTAAACGGACGATCAACCAGTTCGTGCTTCTTGTCGAGTGCTCATACCAAGTTTAGTTGGCACGCCATGGTGCGGTTTTAGGGCGACGGGCGACGGGCCTTCACGAAGTGCTTGTGAAAGCATGGAAGGAGGTCTGGTTCCATATCAACCGGGAGCGGCATCGCTTGGGCGGCAAAAAGTTTCTCGAAGTGTGGGCTCGTCCTGCCGTGATTTCTGATGAGTCAGGTGGAAAGCTCTCCATTAAGTTATGATGCATGCCTCTATTTAAGGTCGCTCGACTCGGCCGTGTGTGCCAGTCGATCCACGGGGTGTGGCTCAGTGGAACCCAGAGCCGGAACCGGTCGTGGCGCACCCTCTTGTGGTCTTGCTGCTCCGAGGGTGGGTTTTGATCATGGTCTCCATGGTTGTATACCTTGGCCTTTTTTGTGTCAAAGCAGTCCAAGGGTCAGTCAGGCTTGCGTCCTGTAAGACCGACATGTCTGTTTGTATGCTGTGTATTAACTCAGTTGTGCTACACCACAGCAGCCCCCTTGTCCGGGAAGGATCGTTGGCCCGAACCAAAGCCCCCGGCCCAGTCAGCCCGGGTAGAGGCCGAGCGCCGGGGTCAGTGTACCGAATGATGCTGTGTTGAGTACATGAAAGCTCTGGGACGCGGCACCTCCAGGTGCCAAGTCCTCTTCCCATCTGACGACGGCGCGCCGCTGCTGTGCCGGATCTGATAGGACCCGTTAGCGTTCCTGTATATGGATTTACAGGGACACTAGATGTTCACGCTTGTAGCGCTGCCTCACCGGTGTGCGTGGATTAGATTGTAGTAGAGTAGGCTTCAGTGGCGTATTCGGCTGGAGCGACGCAGGCTTTGCAGTGAGGCGCGCGACGATAAAAATAATGTGGCGGCGCTGCGATCGAAGTGGCCTGGGCCGCATCAAGGTCGCGCCGCTGGAAACTGCTGGCGATACTTCTCGGAAGGGTCATTCGTACTACTTTGCGCACTGGTATATTCGTTCAGGCCGCTCAAATAAAATGTATTTGTGCCTTAGGAGTAGGTGCCTTTCTATATATTCTTTATTTTATTTTTCAAATGCCGCTTGGTGATTGTGCGTGCACGGCGGCTGCAGTGTCGGTTGTCAATCTACTATGTTATTGTACGGTTCCCATTAGAGAACAAATATTTTGCTTATTCTTCAAGCAGCCTGTATCTCTCGTGTGTATCTTTGCGCGCGAAACGCCGACGGAAAAACATTTGTAAACTTCCTGCTCGCCACATCAAAGAAAACATATCTGCCCTATCCCGCGCCCTGTACTCAGATTTATGAGCAGTATTTTTATACAAAAAAAGAGAAGAAAACTGCAGTGCAACATCTAATTCATGTTTCCAAAATTCCTCGAGTACTACAATGCGTAGTAATTGGTGCGAGATATCTTATTGCGGTCGGACCTCGGGCGCCGAGAACAGTTGTAGGTAGCCTATATATGTGCTAATCTTTGACCCGTAAGCCATGCGAAATTTTTTGTCCAGTCCATGCTTAACAACAACGAAGAAAAAAAGGCGGCGCGGTAGCCTAGTTAGTGGCTGCATAGTAGATATGGCGTTGCGCTGCTAAACTCGAGCTCACGGGTTCAAACCAGGTCTCGGAATTCGATGGAAACGAAATGAAAAACACTCGTGTACTTCTGTTTAGGTGCACGTTAAAGAAACTTAGGTATGAGAACTGAAGAGGGTGTTTCATAATCATACCACTAGACGTAAAACGGTAGAATTTTTTAAATTAAGAAATACTAAAAAAAGGGAGGTATCTGCATTCTTCGGATTTTTCAGGGGCGTAAATGAAAGAAATTATTCTCAAGTCAGATTTCTGAGAAAAACATGTTGCGCTTATCTGATATTTAGTAACTAAGTTTAATGACGTTCCAAACTGTACCTCCGCTCAACTAAGCAGCTTCTGTATTATAAACGGCTACTTTCAGTTATCCGGTGCACTATCCTAAGAACAATAATGAATCCGTTAAAGGAACCGCATGCCTAAAATACACGTTGCTGCTGTGTTCATTGAAGAAGGTAAGTGTAGTACCACATTGGGCACACAGTTTTAATGGGTTGCAGACATGGCGATACTGTAAAAAAAATCCTTGCCTGAATCAAGTAAGCCGATATACAAGCTGCTAAAAACGAGGCCTTTATATTGAATGACAGCTGTGAACTTGTTCAGCGGTACTGAGTGGCACTAGTGCGTTAATTCTCTCTGGAACTGGTGGGCCTCTACGCAGCAGCGACGACTATCCAGCAGCACAATCATTCGGAATAAGAGTCCTCACTTCCATGGGCCCATCAGCTTCGAGACCTCAAAATAGTTGTTATGCGTTACATTCGAACGGAAACGGCTATTCGGTCATTTTTAATTGTGAATTCTGAAGCGGAATACGATCTGAATAGGAAATAACATTCGATTAGGCTATATGTTTCTGCTTCATTTCGCCGGCTAGCACGTTGAAGGAGATGCCAGACAAGGCACGGAGATTACATTGGTGAAGACTTCCCAGTCTCCCCGGTTCAGTCTGAGTACATATGCAATATATTTGCCCTAACACTGTTTTCATATTAACGTCCAATAATTGCCTTGATTCCTTTTCTCGGAAAGTTGGCCGGTTCACCTGGGGCGGGGGCGCAGCTTTTGAAAGAAACAAGTTTATTCGGTCGGGAGTTTTCACTTTTTCAATTAGTGCATTTGGAATATTTGATTTTTCTCTTACATGCATGTCTTTGATATATATGTATATGGACCCTTAGATTTACCTAGAAGTGCATTGCTCATCTGCATCTCTTCGCGCCACGCAGTCAATAAACCTAGGTTATTTGACTATAATATTCTTTTATTTGATCATTGTCCCTGATCGATGTTCCACCAACAAAATGACGCGATATTAATAAAACTTTCTTTTGTATATAGGCGGCTTTTGTGGCAAAAATTACGTGCTACTTTAAAATAGCAATTCATCTGGCTAAAATTACATTTGGTACCAGCCTGCGAGAATCATGGGCGCACAAAACATGGTAAAACCATAAAAAAATTTTACTGCATAGACTGCGAGAAAAACTGGGTGTCCGCCAGCGTCCGCGCCACGGACGCGCGCTCGATAGCAGACGATGCACTTCACAACGACCGCAAAATTCAAAACGTCATGTTATATAACCCATGCGTCAAATATGTATACATTGCGAAGAGGTTTCAATATAGATTTGCAGTTGAAACAAAACACCATTATAAGAGCGTACGCATGCAATCAGTCTCAGCGCCCGCAACGAAATTACGTTGAATATGTCGCCAAGCGTGTCTCCACCCCTACTTAGTTCGGTCGCAGCGCTCTCGCAAATTTTTTCCACACGCGGTGTCTCAGCGGGAGAGCGCAGTTGGTTTCACTAGATCGTAGGGTAGTACACTTTAGCGTGGAGATCAGTGGCACTGACCGCGGATGCACCTTCTGTAGTGGAGGTTCAGGAGTAACGAAACTTTGCGTGGGGGACTCGGGAGGCGGTTGCGGCAGCTCGGTGGACGCACAGTGCCACGAGCTGTGTATTGTTCCCGCCGGTGAACATGTAGCGGCCATGACCGTGCGCGAGGCTCTTTCGTGGCGGCATGGAGACTGTCCCAAATACTGCGCGCCGTGCGAGATCGGCCACTTCACTACGCAAGCAGAAGGAGAACAGTACGAGTACGTCGATGGTGCCGTTGCAAAGAGGTTCCTGCGTGCGCGAATCCCGTGGCGTCCCATGCTGAATCTGAACACCGGATACGAGAAGGCCGTGCGCATAAAATGGGAGAGCGTGGCACGTAGAGAAACTCTACTCCGCTGGGTTATTCTTAACAAAGACAAGGTGGGGATATGTTCATCGGACGAGCTGGCGCCACCGTTGGAAACGAAGAGGTGGGTGTCGTGTTTGCCCGTCCGTGTGCTAAGTGATCCCGAGTGTGTAATAGCCATGGATGGCAACTGACCTGCTTGCGGGCTCATTGCTTTTCGCTTCTGTATTCTTTAGTACTCGTATCCCGTAGGCCACCGAAATTTGTGAATGTTTTACTGTTGAGCTTGGGTACACTCGTGCACTTCACCACAACTACCTGTTTGTAAGCCTGTTGCGTGCTACAGTGCTTGGTTGGTTGCGTTGGACTGCTGCTTCTGCAGATTCAAATCTGTAAAATCTGTAATTCATAGCGAGCGTCTGGCCGGGGTAATTAATGATAACCTCGTGATTCTTGCTTTTTTTATGATGCTGTTTTTTTTTGTTGTTGTTGTGCCAGCTGTAGTGTTGTGAAGACAAACTATGCTCCATTTAAGCGTTTTTTTGCACGCTTGCTTGTGCTGTTAAAGTCTCGTTAGAGTTTGCGATGTGTCATTTTTCGCATTCCTCCATTTATCAGGTGTTCTGCCTCAAGAAGACTGTTAGGGACCCAAATGATGCAACAGCTGAAATCCCGGCAAACTTCTCATTCATACTTTTCAATTACATCTTCACTTCAAGTCCATTCGTTGCTTATATAGAGTATCGAGGTATAATTTTTTCCAAGCTTTAACTGTTGACAACTGACATGTTACAGGACAGAAACAGTAAGGCCGTTTACCATTATTTAGAGAAAGTAAGTCCATTTCATGGCATACCGCCCAATCATATAATTTCAATAGATTTGTTAGCCAACTGATAAAGTCACATATTCGGACTGAAAGCGTTATAGCCAAGGCAGCCTCAGCCAGGAGACGCTGCGGTGCCTTGCGAAAACCAACTCCGTCCAGACAAAATTCGTGTTATTGCTTGTGGCTCTTGAGCTGCGTGCACTCTCTCTGGTGCTCGCGCTTTGTGTGCACGCTCGTCATGTCTAGCGCTCCCCCTTGTTGGTCGTTTCACGAAGAGTGCACATAGTCGTTCTTAGTGGCGCTCGCACTCAGCGCGTACACTCCCTTCTTGCTCTTAGCACTTTGCTGTATGTCGCACGGCAGCGCATCCTCTCTCTCATTGATCGACGCCAAGGAGGTTTTCAAAAACTTGGAGGATGCTTTCGCATCACATTCTCATTCTTTTGCCATGCTCTTGACTGACATAACGCAATTCTTATGGCATAACATTTATTTGTGCACAGTACAGCTTTGTTGTCGTTGTTTGTTTTCACACGTGATGTTCACATTCTACATTACTCCACTGTTTGTGCACACACAAAGTGCCTTTCACCCCTATTCCTTCGGCGGTAACATCTGCTGTGTATCTCACTCGCTACGCAAACACACACATGCACCGCACTGTCACTTTCACTCATCGTAGTAGGAGTCATTGCGAATTCGTGCAATTTTCTGTTCTTGCGTGACATACATGGGCTAAAGTTTTCCACCCTCTTCAGGAGGCTGGAAAAGCAGAGTGATGTTATCACCTAGACCCGTATGAGCATCACCGTGATTGATGTGTGGTGTTTAATGGCGCAAGGACCAGCTATGGCCAAAAAGTGCCAGAGCATCAATGTAGGCATCTCCTCTCTATTCGCCAATTCTTACATTGATCCCTCTCGTTATTCTTCTTCCTCTTGTACTTGCTATTCTTCAACCAGCTTCTTCTATCTGACCGCAAGAAGCATCGCCTTGTGGTCCGTGAAATGGCAACTACAGTACTTACCGTGTCCTGATTACAGAAGGCCAAATCTATACATGTATTGCAGTTGGTTAAAATTGAATTGAAAGGAGTTCATATCTCCTAACCAGCGCACACGTGTAGCATCTGTGGAAAATGTCTGGATACCCGGATTTTCTCATTGAAATCTCCGACAAGTATCAATGCCTCCCTTCTAATCCAGGGCTGCAGCTCTCTCACAACAAGATCTGCTGCTGTATTCAGGGCGCGATGTAACACACACAACCCGCACACTACCTAGCAGCACAGCACAAATTTTCCTCGTACTCGTAGACCAGTTGGGCGAGCAAGGCGTCCTCCGCCTGCACTTCGCGTTTAACGTAAATGGCCACACCGGCAGTGTGGTTGTCGGTCCACTTGGCCGTGCTGTTGTAGCAATACTCACCCACTTCGTAGGGGGACTTCAGGTCCATCCATGTCTAGGTGAAACACAGTACGGTAGTTTCTGACAACGTAATCCTTGGCAACGCCTGCGCAGTGTGCACCGAGGGAGCGCAAGTTGACACAGCCGATGGTGACAAAGTACTCGACCAGCATCTTGTTGCACTCGGCACTGATGGTGCGGAGACAATGCTTGCCGTATCTCTTGAATTCATCGGCAAAAGCGTGATCCGGGTTGTAGTTGACATGATAGAAGCGATGGTCGTTGTCCTTCTTTGTCAGATACAGCGTGTCGATTGTGGTAACCCTGTTAAGAGTGACGTACACAAGCTTCTGGATTTGCGCTTCTGAGTAATGGACCACAACCAAATTGTAGGTGCCACCTTGGGACTTAAAATGGTTGTGGTGCCCACCTGGACCACAGGGAATTGCTTGCACCTGAAGGTTATGTGTCCCAGCCCCTTTCCCTTCAAGTGGCAGCCGATAGTGATGAGTTTGATGAGAACCCAATTACTGCAGATGACAGGATTGTTCACTCAGTAGCTTCCTCCATTCAGCAGGACTGCTGCATCCACACCTGTGGGAAATTCAATCCATAAGCGCAGCGGGTTGTTGTTGGTGTCCCTTTGCACGTGCTTGAGGATCCGCACACTGCTATTGAGGAGTCTCTTGGACACATCAATGTTACCTATGACCATGTAGGGCTTCCCCATGCACAGGAGGATCTTGTTGTTCAAGTTACCCATGTCAACTTTGGACAGGGTGGTGGCTCTGGCTTTGGCGTGCACATACTTCTTGTTGGACCTGTGGCCACAAATGTTGTCTGCGGCCGAGCAGTGGATCGCGTATTCGGTACAAGCTTAGGCGGTCGTGATGTTATAGGCCTCAGCTTCTTTGTTCGCGTAGAAGAAGCACTCCGAGTGGGCACTTCTGTGGGGCTTCTTCAGTGGTCACAAAGCTGCTTTCCATGAGAGGCACCTCCGGCGGAGTGAGCCCCCTCGCATCCCTGATATTGGTAAGTATGGTTGCAAACCGCACGTCGCTCTGGTGCACATTCTTAAACTGGGATACAGAAAGTATGCCACGGCATACTTTCCGTATCGAAGATACCTTGGTGCAAATTAGATTGCCTGTACAGCTCAGCTGCCTTGATCGGCAGAAGCTGCCTGAGGTCGCGGCCAGGTGACGCTGCGGCGCCTTGCGAAAACCGATCCCATCCAGACAAAATTTGTGTTATTGCTTGTGGCTCCTGAGCTATGCGCACTCTTTCTGGTGCTCATGCTGAAGGGTTTCATGTACTTCAGGGAGATGATGCAAAGTTGCCAATCAATCAGCACGAGCGGGTCTGTCGATATCAAACTGATCTTATTGATGATGATACACTTCACATCTTTGAAGATGCAGTGGAAGGAATTGGCATCGCTCAACCTGAGACCCCTGTCCGTATTCTTGCCAGATACGAGTTTGAAGGCAGCTTGCGCAGTGATCTCGACAGGGTGATGAGGGTCTTCACTGCAAGAATCAGGAAACTACAACGAAGCCGGGCATCGTGATGATGAAGAAAAAGTAGAGAAGATTGTATTCCCTTCATCGGTACATGGTTGGGACTCATTCAAATCTTGAGCGGTTCTGATTAGCACGGGGACCAAGACAGGCAAGGAAGGAGTTGATGTCACATCCCGTTTTTTACTTAGGAAGTAGCATTTGTAAACGTCCATGATGGTACGCAACACGAACGTCTTGCCACAACTGGCTGCTACGGTAAAGAAGACTTGCAGGATTGATTTACAGTCGAGCTTGGTCAGGTGATAAATGATTTCTCGCACGATCTCGAATTGCCCTGAATTCCTCATCCTCATTCGCTGCAAGTAGACTTTGGTCGGCACGAGGTCGGGGCACATCTGGACAGCTGGACATCTTGCAGCAGCCGCTTTAGCATCGTCACCCTGAGCCTGCTGCCAGTGGCGTAGCCAGAAAATTCGTTCGGGGGAGCAGGGGGTGGGGAGGCTGCGTTGCAGCTCAGCCTCATTATAGAATTTGTTGAGGGTTAACCCTTTGAAGGTGGATTTTTTCACGATATGCTACTGGCCAGGGTCGATTTTTTATTGCAGATTCCAATTCTTCTTAGGGACTTATTTCGAAAAAAATTTACCGCAATTTTTGTAGGGTGACAATAAAGTGAGAAAAAATATATTTTGCGTTGGTATATATGCAATCTTCATTCATGAATAACAACAATAAAAAAGGAAATAAACTTATCAAAATAAAAATTTGATGCATTTTTATGCACATAGTTCAAAGCTTTGAAAATCCACACATGAGAATGTTTTGCAAGTGTCAAATGTTCCTGCTCTTACAATTATACGTACGTCCATAGCGTAATCTTACTGCGTAAGTGTATGCACTCAAGAAAACTGCTTGGTTGTGTGCCCATAAAAAAAAGCAACACGTGTGACAAACTTCCGCTAATCTTCATCTTATTGCCAACCAGCTAGGGTAATTAGTTTTCGCGAGTCTTAAAAAAGAAGAAAAGAAACGGAAACACATGCACGACGGCATCCTTCCTATGCGCACCCCTGTGAGCACTAAACGAGCGAGAAACAAGCGGTCGCCCTTTGAGCGATTAGGAAGGAGATAGCCATCAGTTTCGCAAGCGCAAAAAGCCGAAACCGCCCGCGAAACAAAATCCAAACGGCTGCCCACCTGCCTGCGTGCCAATGCGCGAGTGGTAGCATTTAGACGTGCGGGAGCAAACTAGTGCTAAAACAAACCATGCAACGAAAATCGAGAGAGGGAGGCGCGTGAAAAAATTCTCTGCATCCCCACATAGTGGCAGCACATCACAGAAAAGAAAAAAGTTAATAAATTGGCGCGCTTTTTAAACGTACAGATAGCGCCATAAATATACGGCATCGACCATTTTCGGATTTGTTCGCGGCGCCATGTATTTACGTCATTGACTGTCAAAGGGTTAAATACATGAATAATGACTGCATTGCCATTTCCAAAGAGGATGCTGCAAACTAATTCTTGAATGCTACATACTGTCAAGACAAGTAAAATACGTATTTTTTCATAAAAGAATATATTCGTATGTCCCAAATATTAGATTATGGGGTTTTATGTGCCAAAACCACTTTCTGATTATGAGGCACGCCGTAGTGGAGGACTCCGGAAATTTCGACTACCTGGGGTTCTTTACCGTGCGCTAAATCTAAGCACACGGGTGTTTTCGCATTTCGCCCCCATCGAAATGCGGCCGCCGTGGCCGGGATTCGTTCCCGCGACCTCGTGCTCAGCAGCCCAGCACCATAGCCACTGAGCAACCACGGCGGGTTCCCAAATATTGTGCCAGAAATAACTGATATCAATGTTTCCATGTTTTTGTCTATTTAATATGTAAAGGAAATATCACACGAACTTGAGAACTATATCAGTTAAAAACAAGAAAAGCAGTGCATGCAGCTGATATGAAACACGTAAAGGCCATGAAATGAACTAGTTGAGGACAAGTAATTTTGATGAAACTTTGTTCAAGAATCTTGTTTACATTTTTACAGATGCAATGATAAGGGAAAAATCTCAATTATGCTGTCCTTCGTTTCAATGTATTTCACAGTAGCAGCTGTCACCGCAGTCTTGTATTGTGAGTAATAGCACCGAAATTATAGTACCAACAGAGAGCACATATAGAATGCAGGAGTTCTGCAAAATATATACAATAGAAGTGCAAAGATACAACTTCGTAAATAGCAAAAAAGTGTCACTGGAAACAAAGTTTACGGCATGTATACAGAAAACTTCACAGCAAGATATTTAAATATACGTATGTCTCCAATAAATCCACATATCTAAGCAAAAGTCAGTTTATATAATGCATCAAACAAGGCAAATAAACATGTTAGCAATCAGAAATCGCAGATTCCTGCTGCCTGCTGCATAACCGTTCGTTCACCGACCACACCGAGGATGTCGGAGTCAGCGTTTACGTCCACGAGTCGGTCGGTCATTGTTCACTCCGTCTCTCTGTGTCTGTTGAAAGCCTCTCGCTGAGCAACTTCTTCGTCGATCATGCTGTTACACAGCTCTTCCATTTCTGCAAACTTAATGTGCAGAGTCCAGGGTGTCAAACTGGAATATTTTCGGGTTCAGTTCGGGTTCGGTTTTTAGCATTTTGGGTTTTGTTCTGGGTTTGGTTCCCGAGCATCATTCAGTTCCGGTTCGAACTAGTAAAGCAACAGGAGTGTTTCTTCTTAACCTTTTAGTGCTGCATTTCTGTTTCTCTATCATGTCGGTATAAAAACAAATTCATAATGTAGGTTTCTTTTTGTAAATGTTGTTTCTTGGCCAACTTAACTGTATAATCCACTGCAAAATGTTTTCCACGGGAGGCCAACGATTACAACACTTGACTGAAGCGAAATAAAAGGATCGTGGGGACACTTCAGGCTGCTGGCGTGTGTGAGCGGGAAAGCATTACTCTTAATTGCCACAAGTTTATTTTAATAATTTATTTAGGTTCATTAATATAATGAATTTTATTTTATTCTTGGCTCATAAACCAGCAGTTTCATGCCCCGCAGTTGCTTTCTTGAGCAAGACAACAATGGCCCTACATAGCTGCCGCGGTGCAGCCTTGTGCTCTACCCCCTCGCCCACCAGTGACGGGCTGCACCTCGTGTCCAAATAATGCATCCTCGCTGCAATCTTCTGGCAGGCAGGCATGTGGCCTCCTGGCCAGTGGGCAGTGCCCCGGGGCCGCCCCCCCCCTGCCTTCTGTGGCCAGCCGGTGACGGGCCATTCTCCAAATCATGCATCCTTCTCTTAATGTTCTGGCTGGCTGGCAAGCAGGTAGGCAGCTGACTAGCAAGTGGGCAGCCTCTTTGGCCGGCAGAAACTCCTCTGGGCAGCAGAGAGCCAGCCTATCTGCCATCGTTTTTGGTACCCCCAAATGTCGCCACAGCCACGCGCGCGCGCGCGCGCGCACACACACACACACACACACACACACACACACACACACACACACACACACACACACACACACACACACACACACACACACACACACACACACACACACACACACACACACACACACACACACACACACACACACACACACACACACACACACACACACACACACACACACACACACACACACACACACACACACACACACACACACATGCGTGTCTTTTCGCTCAGCGAGGCAAGTAATGCTATCGCACTGAAAAAAAAAAATTGGTCGGTGTGCTCTGCCTTTCATGTACCTATTGTTTCAATGGCATTTTTCCTTTAACCTGGGAGTATTAGCGGTGCTAGAAGTCTAAAACTGACTGGCCTAGGTGTCAGCCTCCACCTGTCAAGTGAAGCAGGTGGCGTTTAGTTTAGGGGTATTTCATTCTCCCCACCTTTCACCTGCTAACAGACCGGCTGGAAGGAAGGAACGGCTATAATGACTCACTGACTATAGGTAAACACCGGCGATAGAAACTTGCTGATGACACTTCAGCAACAGGGGACAGGGATTGGGTTGTACTAAGGATAGTACCTTAGTGAAGTCACAAGCAGCGGTAGTGGTCACTGGTACTCCAAGGCTGCAGAACGGTAGCACAAAGGAAGAAAAGGTATTGACGAATGCTATCGGATTTCCTTCACATCAAACAAGTTGGTCGCCCCTCATTTTTTTTTCAGTGTAATTTCTTCCTACAGTCTTACCTCATATAAATACTTGTTTCAGAAACCCTTGGATGAATACAAAGTATGCATAAGGCAATTATTTATTAACTTCAGAGCGAGATGCCAGCCTTACGCTAGAAACAACAGCGCAATATGTGCATAAAGAAAAACATAACATTTATGTTGTCTTCACCATTTGTATATAACAACTTTTTCAACCAAAATAAGTGGAAGGTATACTTATTGTTGATTTCCCTGAAGGTCTTCCCAAGGGTGCGGGGATGCATTTAAATTAACAACACATTGAAACGTTACACAATATCAAACAACATGTGCATGGAAACCGTGAAAAGCCATGATATGTTGCCTTGTAATACACATTCTAACTTATTCTGAATGCAAAGGTAAATTGGTGGAGACCGGTAGTATCTAACGTAAACTGATAGTAGTTGCGGACAACGTTAGATTAAATTGAGGCTATTAATAAGAAGAGAACCTGATGGGTTGTGAAACTGCATAATTATGCATAATATTTGGTGGTGCACTAGAAATTGCACTTCGATGATCCGCTAACGGTTTACTCATGTTCGGGAATAAGGCAGCTAGGAAACCTGGGATATAAAAGCAAATTGCGTAATTCAGTTTTGACAGTTGTGCTGCGTTATATCAATATTCAGTGATTTTAAAGCTAATTTAGGGAAACTACCCCGTTTAGCCAAACACAAAAACTTTAATAACAAAATTTATTTGCATGCACACTGAGTGCTTTACCTTTATCAATTGTGTGCATTTGTTCTACTTCGAGTGGGCACATTGCATATATTTTGCATATTTTAAGGGGCATTTCTTACGGTAAACATTTCTTGCAGCATTTTATCGGATGTACAGCATAATTATCTTGAGGGCATTACCTTTATCACTTTTAATCAGTGCTGATTTTTTCAAGCTATAAGAACAATCTTCCAATGCATCTTCTCCCGCAACCACTCTTAGGTTAGTTTGCAGTGTTGGCTTGTACGATTACTAATAAGCATAATATGACACCTTTGCCGCCTCCAAATATATTATGTGCTCAGTCAATGCTGCAAATTTTTATTTGGCAGAATAAAAAGAGCAAAGGAAGAGGACGTCGTCAATGGTTGCTGGATTCAACCTCGTTCGATGAATAGACAGGATGTACTTTGTGATGTAATTTCTCGCTGTTGATAAAAATTGTGCTGTTTATGTGATGTAGCAATTTTATTGTGCTTTTATTTGATGTAATTTCAATTTATTGCTATGTATTATCATTGTTGTTTGAGCCATAGAGGTTTGAGCCGATCATGACAAGATACGCAACTAATGTTTTTTTTTTTAAATGGTGCTTGTTGTGGTCATGGTTGCGAAGTTCACTCTAGTAAACGTGCATTATGTAGCTCTTTGTATTGCGGAGCATTTGCTTTTCTTTTTTGTCGTAGGGAAGTAATCGCTGTGCTGCAAACACCAGCTGTTTCCACCAAATACCATTCAGCTCACTAGCACTTAGCTAGACGACAACGTCAGCGGAACAAACTTGGTGCAACATTACCATAACACCACTGTGTCAGTCAGGTGCACAGCGTAATGTCATGAGACAAACCAATGCCTCATTGGACAACTAACGATTGCCAACTTTCACAAATTTAGTGTGCTGAAACTAAAGCACGCGTACGTGTCAAGGCAATTTGTTTCGCATTGGCGCAACAGTATCCTGCATGATTCAGTTGTCCGTATAAATAGATCTTGTGTCGGATAAAACCCATCTCTAATGTTGCACTCGTTGCAGCATTATATCACTTAACTAATCTTTTTTATGTTAACAGTTGCACGAGTACTTGTCAAGATATCACTTGGATCCCGACTACTACCAGTTGCTACTATACAATTGGTCCATTTGGAATCCAAATGGAAGCACTTGCTTCCAGTACAGCTGATTCAGGTTCCAGTTGTATCCCAACTGGGACCATTTGCTTCCAGTACAACAGGTGATGGTTCCAGTTGGATCCCAACTGGAACCAGTTGCATCCCAGTTGGTTTCTAACTGGGACCGGTTGGCCTGTAACTGGGACCAGTTGGTTTTGTACTGGAACCAGTTGGTCCCAGTCAATGCCAGTTGGAACCAGTTGGATTCCAGTTGAATATCTTCACCTGGGTATATCTAACCTACCGTTGGTGAGATGCAAAGCCAATAATCCTCACGGCGTGATATCAGGCAGTGGTATTCAACCGTGGTTCCCAAGGCGCTCTGCGTTTTATTTTGCTCGAAGGGGACCACTCAAAATTGCGCCTGAAAAGTCGCAGACAACAGCATATGAAAAGCTTGCCAAGAGTGAAGATACAGCACCAAGAGAGAAGGCCGGGCCTGTACTATTGCCCCTACTGCTTCCCCGGAGAAAGCAGTGATGGTTTTTTGAAGGTAGAGCACCGTAAGGGGCAAGAAAGGTTTAATCCAGCATGACTGACGCAGCACCAGCACCGCAAGCATGAGAAAGTCTATCCTGCGTACCTTCAGACACAGTAATCACCAAATGGGGTGTCCGTGCCCACTGCTTCACCATGCATCGGAGCGTAAACAAACTCTACCCTACTCTGCAGTGCCGGAATGCCTAGGGGACAAACACATACAACATGCGCTAAGAAACCTCGTCCATAGTGTTTAGGCAGAGTCATATATTCAAGGAGCAAAAGCCCCCAGATTTCCGGTCGCGGTTCCCGCCCTCTGCACAAAGGTGACGCGCACTGTGCCTGACTACTCTCGTCGTGCACGCAATCTAATTAAACAATGCTCGGTGACAATGTAAACAATAGATAGAACCAGCGATAACATTTGAGAAACTTCTGGTACAGAAAGGCGCATCTTGCACTGAGCGACGAGTTTGAATAGCCGGTGAAAGACAATAACCAGGAAAGATAAACAAGTATGTGTGGCAATGTATTCACGTCTCCTTTCTACGCAGCATATGCACGGATTTTATCTGTCGACGGAGCACGTTGACAATCGTTATGTGCACGCCGTACGAGGAGAATAAAGGCTGGCGGCTGGTGGCATGCAGACACAAAGGCATCGTGTACCTCCATGAGCATCCTACAATGGAGGAGGTACATCGATCCCTCAAAGAGAGAGGTGACTGGAAATTGGATCGTATGACGTACTGGGGCAGCAGGTTCCACCGTAGCATGACCTCAAGTGAGTGCTATGCATCCACTAGTAATAATAAGGAAGACTTCAGTTGTCTACATGTGCCTTGGGATAAGCATGTCTTGGTCTCAATTCTACCTCCTTGTTGTTTTGTTTAATATTGGCACAACAGAAAACCAGGGAAAGAAAAAAATGCAAAAAGAAACACTAGGCAGGGGGTGCTTAGATTCCAACTGGTTAATAGGTGTAGACCTCTGATTTGCTTTTATATTTATTATCTCAAACAAACAATATACCTCACTTGAGATTTGCCGACAAAGAATGGCAACTCCTGGCATGCTAAACAAACAGCCGGTGAGCTCACATGTAATAAGTGCATTAGCATTAGGAGTGTCAAAGTACAGTAGAAAAGAGTTTATGGGAAATGCGGGAAACTGGTCACATAATATACGTATATACAAGGTGTTTCAGCGAACACTTTCAAAAATTCTTGAAGGTTGCCTGGGGCAGATAGCACAATTCGTGTTGATGAGGTGGTCTATTCGAAGCGGCGAACACTGCTTGTACAAAAATTAAAATACATAATCGACTAACAAAAAATCACTCATTAGCTTTTTCACTAATTACCTTATGACTCATATTGCAATTCACAAATTCTAGTCGTGGAGTTCACAAGGTTGATCCATTTGGAATGAATTCTCAGGATGACACCATTTAGAGATCTTAATTCCCGAACTTTGATGAGAAATGCATAGGTGTTCCAATTACTTTTGTGCTTCAATGGATAAAATGATGTTTTGTAGAAGGGACCCTGAAACGATTTTGACGATTTTGTACAAACATACTGAGTCGTTGAGTAGGTCCTTCTGAACATTAATTGATGCATCTAAGTGCTCCGCGTAAAGCGGGTAATTTATTATAAGGTTTTGAAGATGTACATGGCTGCCGATCGCAGCACACTGCTTGGCGGAATTTTCAGCCACCCCTACCCATATGACGTAAATAACCCAATTGACATCAGTAGGGCGAGCTATCCGATTGGCTGCCCAGGGTGCGTCATCGATAATTTTTCCACCTTTATGGTGAACAAATAATGTTTGTAATAGTTGGAATGTTAGTTAATTTGTTTCTATAAAAAGAAAGTAACAGAAAGAGAATGCACAAGAACAATTTCTCACTACACTTAAGCACTTCCACTATACAGCAAGCATCGTCTGCTTGTGTTACATCGTGCTCCATTTTGATGAGAGCTCCGCAGTCAGTGTCGGTTTGAGTTTTTTTCGTGAGCACTATGATTAGACTTTGTTGCATTGTGGACTGCAAACGTAGCGATGTCAAGCTGCGACATCCTGTCCCTCTGCAAGGCAGCAGATGAGCGGACTGGCTGCAACGCATCGGACTGCTGCTATCCGACCGGCGCCAGGCTTTATGCGTTTGCCGCTGTCACTTTACAATGGAAAATTACTAATGCAATAGCGTTTTAGGAGTTTCGTATTAGGGTAAACGCAAGCGCAAGGGGACAGGGCCTGGCTGTTTGACCGTGTCATTCCACGGGGTGAGCACAAACGCAAATGAGGTCTGCACGATGCAGCCACCTGGTGGCACAGAGCTAAACGACACTAAGTGGCAGTAACGAAATGTCTTTTTCTTTGCTCCTGGTGCAAATTTTTCACAGGGGTGTAATCATCAACACATTGTTTTTGTAAACGTTTAAAATGTTTTACACTTGGTTAGAGCAATATTAGCTCTTTGTTTGGCTGGTTAAGCTCTGCACCAACGGCTTGGAGACCGATCAGGCAGCTCACATACATCTACGCCAAAGTTCCTTCATCAGCTTGAGCTTATGCTCCCACCGTTCCGTCGAAATGCCCAGCTCTCCTGTGGTTACCGGAATACCAGACACATTCAGTGCTGTGACAGAATGCTCACAATGTACGCTACTTCGATAGCTCTCGCTTGGGGTGAACTGCCAAGCAGCTAGCGGAGAGTTTGGAGAGTCTTTGCATGCTCGCTCCTAGAGAACCGGCAGTCGATGACACGATTTGCCATTGACGCAGAGCCAGTGAAGGCGGAGCTTAGCCCCGATCACTCGGCGAACAAGTTGAGGAGAAAATGCATGACTATGGAGGAGGGTAACTTGTAGTCGTGCATAGTTCTTTTAATATGAGACATTTCACACAAACTGTGGTGCGAATGATTAGCTTTAGCTGTACCCTACTCATCTACAAAATTTGTCTGAACCATTTCGGGGGCCCTTTAAGAAAGTAACTGGAACTCCAGTGCATTTCTCCGCAAAGTTCGGGAATTAATATATCTAAACTGGTGTCATCCTGAGAATTCGTTTCAAATGGATCTGCCTTGCGAACTCCATGGCTAGAATTTGTAAATTGCAATATGAGCCATAAGATAATTAGTTAAAAACTTAATGAATTTTTGTTAATTAGTAATTATGCAGCTAAATTGTTTGTTTGTGCAAGTAACATCCACCTCTTCGAATAGATCGGCATACCTGATTTTACTTTTCACTAAAAGCTAGTTGACCTTCCGTTCTCGAGCTGTCAAAACATGCGTTCCTTGCCTCCGCTAATCTGAGCACCCAACACACATACACACGCACTGGCATAATCGTGTTGCTGCCAAAAATTTACGCCCGCAGTAAAGTACAATACACTTGGTTACTGCAGTATTAGCTGTTTTTGTCTGTTTGAGCTTTGTGCCACCATGTGACTGCACCATGCAGGCTGCTCCCGTTTACGCCTCCACCCCAACGCCCTGTTCGCCTGCATTTACCCAAATACCGGACAAGCTAAACCTCTCTATTGTGTCGGGAGCCATTGGTCAACAGGGATCGGTATCTCGTTAAAAACAAATAGAACTTTGCGAAGCACTTAACATGGGCACAAATAATGGATCTGCACACACATCAAATTGCAAATAAAATTAATTATGTCTACCATCATCATTGCGATAAGTGTATGCATGCATCTATATAGAAATTTCATCTAGTGCTCGAAACTGCAGCGAAAAACCCATTGTGCTGACCGTGGAAAAATATTTTGCTCAGAGCTTCCAGTATGCAGGCATGCTGCGTGGTAACAGCAGGGCAAAGGCAGTTAGTTTTCATTTATGAAACACAGGCTGTGGTGTCCCCTGCTTCGGTGTTGTTTTAGTCCAAACTTTTATTTGTTGCCGTAACCAGAATTTAAGCTTAGGACAAGATCTTTTTTTTTACTCATTTAGGTACTACTAATTTAAATGTACCCTCTAGTTATTCTTAACACACGAGAATAAGCCAGTATAAAGCTTTCAAAATGGCAGCCGTTATGCACACAAATCCCCCACAAAATAAAGTCCTGGATACAGCCCTGTACACGCACAACTACTTCAGTGTACAGCGACAAAACAATTGTCTTTGATTTTAATCTCGACATGTTATACTTGTTATACATGTTATACGCCCGCGCGAGACCTCTCCGCTAAAGCCCCTCCATACACGTTTCCGCGTGGCGCGTAGATGCAGGGGCTTTACTCTCCGCTAGCCGCTTGGCTGTCGACCCCAAGCGAGAGCTATCAAAGCAGCGTTCATTGCGAGCATTCTGCTGTAGCGCCGACCGTGTCTGGTATTCCGGTAACCACAGGCAAGCTGGGTTTTTCGGCAGATGGCTGTAGGCATAAACTCAAGCTGATAAAGGAACTTTAGCGTAGACGTACGTGAGCGGCCTGATCGGTCTGCACGGTCCAGCCACTTGTTGGCGCAGAGCTTAACCAGCCAAACAAAGAGCTAATATTGCTCTAACCAAGTGGAAAACATTTTAAACTTCTACAAACACAATGTGTTGATGATAACACTCCTGCGAAAAATTTACACCACCAGCAAAAAAGAATACGTTTTGTTACTGCTACTCTGTGTGGTTGAGCTCTATGCCACCAGGTGGCTGCATTGTGCAGACCTCATTTGCGTTTGTGCTCACCCCGTGGAATGACACGGTCAAACAGCCAGGCCCTGTCCCCTTGCGCTTGCGTTTACCCTAATACGAAACTCGCAAAACGCTATTGCATTAGTAATTTTCCGTTGTAAAGTGACAGCCGCAAACGCGCAAAGCCTGGCGCCGGTCGGATAGCAGCAGTCCGACGCGCTGCAGCCAGTCCGCTCATCTGCTGCCTTGCAGAGGGATAGGATGTCACAGCTTGACATATTGCCAGTTGCTACGTTTGCAGTCCACAACGCAACAAAGTCGAACCATAGCGCTCACGAAAAGACAGGCCGACACTGACAGCGGAGCTCTCGTCAAGAACGGAGCACGTTGTAACACAAGCAGATGACATTTGCTCTGTGCCGGAAGTGCTTAAGTGTACTGAAAAATTGTTCTTGTGCATTCTCTTTATGTCACTTTCTTTTTATAAAAACAAGTTAACATTCTAACTATTACGAACATCATTTTTTTGCCATAAAGTTGGAAAAATTATCGATCACGCGCCCTGGTCAGCCAATCGAATAGCTCGCCCCACTGACGACATATGGGTGATTTCCGTCATATGGGTAGGGGCAGCTTAAGATTTCGCCGAGTAGTGTGCTGCAGTTGGCAGCGATGTGCATTTTTAAAACCTTATAATAAATTACACGCTTTATGTGGAGCACTTAGATGTGTCAATTAATGATCAGAAGGACCTACTATAACGACTCAGTACGTTTGTAGAAAATCGTCAAAATCGTTTCAGTGTCCCTTTAAAGCCTATAGATTGTTTCATCGGGCGAGGAGGATAGGGCGCGCGGAGAGCCTTTTCTCCTCTCTGGCTTGGGCGATCCGGCACGGCGCTCCTTGAAAGTATTGCTGTCGCGTGCTGCGGAACGATGTTGAGATGTTTTAGATGGTACTTTGTGAAATTTACGCCATGTCCGTTCATATAAGGTTGTCAGGAAAACCTTTCGGTGCATCAGTAACTACAGTAGGCAGAAATATCTTTTGGGGGCGCAAAAATGTGACGAGTTTTTTCAGCCGCGGTGTACGCACATTATCAGTCGCGGTGTGTGCATGTTATGTGAACTATTTTGCTTATATCGGTTTTAATTCAACAAAGAAAACAGATGTCTCTGTATTAGCAGCATGAAATGGTAAATCTGCTCAATATCTGATCGCTTGGCATAGGGAGTAAAACATAAAGTATAAGAGCGCATGCTCGTGCACGGCCAACTTAAGGATACCACGAAACATCTAAGCGGCAGGCGCAATCAAATATTTGTGATGCACCGGCATCGTTCTCGCGCATTTCAAGTCTAGTAGGCTTCAAATTACCATATGTCTACGGTAGCCTTCCTGCATGAGGCCGATGGCGCTGCTCAACACAGCGATCACTGCGGTTGGTGAACGAGCACGATACATGTGTAAGCTGTGCGCTTCGGCATTGCCTTTTTTGCCTGCATACAGCCATAATATATGAGGTATCGCATAAAAAGAATGCGATGCCTATTTTCGAGGAGAAAATTTCCGTAATACGGTGTGAGTGCGTCGTAGAGAACGGAACGAACACAACCGAAAAAGAAATTCGGTTATCATCCTCTTTCTTGAAAAAGCGAGAGAAAACGGGCTAGCGCCACAATAGGGCCTCGCATGGTCACGCCGCACAACGTTTATAAATATATAACCGCTGATGCGGTATGCTTGGACCATGCGGTATATATAGAACAAAGATATATATAATGTCCAGCACCTACCACTGCTTAGGACGCTCGCGCAGTTCGTAAACAGTCCCTTTGCTGGACAAGCGTAATTCAGGATGTAAGGTATACTGCTATCACTTGCCAAAACTATTTTATTCAGGGGCGGAAACCTCATCCATCGAACCAAGTAGTCACGCGATGTAACCTGCAGCGAACAGTTTGAACGCTTGTCAAAGTATAACATCACAGCTCCTATCGTAGCAGAACGTTACCCACACTCAGGCTGTTACGATCGTCGCGTATGTTTAATGGCTCCTAAATCGCAGCTCAGAAATAGAGGATAATACTGCAATAAGGTCGCATTAGTGATTGGAACATTCAGAAATACACAATTGATCTCCGAGGCTGATTGTAGACTCGAATATGCGCGCACACATCGCGCTGCGTGTTCTGTCCACCTCAACGCCAGCAGAAATTCCGGCCATGACGCCTTAAACCACTTCAGCACGTCTCACAGAACCGTTCACCACGTAGAAGACGCACGTCATACTAAACAGACCGCACGACCGCGAAAACAAACGCCAGAACCTGCCACCTAGCGTATACCTGCCATGCAAAAGACCGCTTTCACCCAAGCCAGTATGGCGCTGCTCATAGGCGGCGCCACTGCGTTCACAATATGGCGGCGCCTACGAAAAAACGGTCTATACGACACACCTTATGCTCATTCTACAAGTTTGGCCCCAGTCTGCTGAATAGCCAACAGTTGCTTTTCACCTGTCACATTAACAGAGGAAGCGTCACATTTTTTTCGGTGAAGACTGCAACGCCTGCATCTGTGCATCTGCCACCTCACACTCTGCATCTGCCCGAATTTTTTTTTCGGTATAACTTGTGAAGGGTGTAGGGCTAAACATAAAAAATGGCAAGATAGTATTCGTGTTGAGACCTTTGTGGTGGATAAAGATAAACATTGCATGAGGTTGCACGTTGTATAGAATCATATACCTGTTAGATGTACAGGATATATATACAGATTTGCTTCACCTAGATTCCAACTTGCGTGTTGAATCTGCATAATTGTGTTTCTGAAGTGTTTTGTTCCAATATTCAGTTGTTGCATACCTTCCTATGCATCGTGTATTACTGATTTGTCATTTATGTTTCTCCAGTCTGGGCTGGCAGCAAAACTTGTGCTGCAGCTTGAATTTTGGAGCAGTTCTTACCGCTACGCTAGCCAGTCGGCGTAGTGTTTCATTTTCTGTTGTCCATGTAGCTTTGGCGCTGTTTTATGCACTGTCAACACTTTACTCACCCAAATTTATGCACTACTACCTGTTATTAGAGGCAACTGCAATTACACATTTAAATGACAAGCTCTGTGAGATTCATTCCAATATTCTTCATAAGTAGATAGTAAATTTTCTTTCTGTGTAAAGAAAGTATGCGTTCCTACTGGCAGAATATTTTTAAGGTGAAAGCCTATGTGTCTTATCGGCCAGTTAACCTTGAGCAAATACATGTGGAAGACACGAAAGTTACCTGAAAGGCAATGAAGCCTCAACCTTTGGTGGGAATCAAACCACTATCATTTGCGGGAGTTGAACCCGTGACCTTTGTCTTAATCAAGGCAAAGTTAATTAAGATAGAGTTAAGGCATTTGAATCCACCACTTTTGGTGGGAGTCGAACCAACGACCTTTGGTGTTAATGAAGGTGACGGTGTTTCAGGCAGTTAATCAGGATAGGGTTAAGGCACTTGAACCCACGACTGTTGGTCGGAGTCGAACCCTCACCCTTTGGTGGCGGTCGAACCCTAGACCTCTGGTGGTAATTAAGGTGATGTTAATTAAGGCACATGTTATTTGCACTGTCTAGAAACCGGGAATTGTCAGGGATATTGAGTAGTCTGGAAATACTGAGGAAAAACAGGGAATTTCTGCTTCTATCAGGGAAAATTAGCTGTAATGGAAAATTAGCTGTAATTTTATTGAAAGTAAACGAAAGTTGCGGTGATGCTGGCTCGAGCAACTGAGACAATCACAACCATTCGTCTTTGACGCCATGTTGTCAGCTGGATGAGTTGCCAGTGTACAGACAATGGCCGGCTTTTCGGATGGCTTTGCGGCACCACCACGTACCCCGTAGAGTCAATAAGAACATCTCTAAAATTTTGGACGCAAGAACCCTTTGCCCTTCGATTTTCGGGATTTTTTGCCGTGACAGCAGGCCTGAAACGGCATTAATCAAAGCCACCACCGCTGCCATTTTCATTACCTCGCCGCCTTGAACCGGCGCACTCGCACGCAGATCCGCTGGCAGCCGTAGCCAGCAATGTGGCAACGCTAGACCCAGCTGCTCCGGCGTTCGCTATTAAGTTACTTGCCGTTGGGTGCCGCGTCTTTATTGAAAGAATTCACCCCTATCAGCAATGGCACTGACTCCGCCTTTATGGTCCTTGCGATTGGCTTCGAAGCTCGGTAAACCACGGTGCATTGTATAATGCCGGCTCACGAAAGTCAGCTTCGCCTCAGTTCAGCAACATTAAGCTGTGAAGCATACGCGAATGTATCTCTGTGAAGCATAAGTGTGGGAAGCGTGAATTGTGACGGGACACAGTATGTATTCCTTAATTATACGCACATGTACCCATCATCTCTTGTCACAGTAGGAACAATGATATGCCTAATAAGTGTGCTGGTAGGCCTTCAGAGCTTTTCCGAATGTGCCTGTGGCGATTTGAGCCCGTAAGGGCAGTAAAAGACATGCCTTCACTTTTTCGAAGTACCCAATTTTTCGGACGTTTCCGTGGCCCATAGGGAGCCCCAAAAATAGGACGATGACTGTAAAACTGACTAAGAGGATGCTTCAAACGGTCCATAGGGTGAACGCCTGGCGGAAGTAGACTGAGAACAGGAACGACCTACACATTAAGGAAGGAACGGGAAAGGAAGCGTGCCGCCGCTTCTTTGAAGGAACTTGAGCTCAATAAACAAAGTGTTGACTGACGCCAAGATGCAGGTGCCCCTCATCCAAACCAAAATGAACTCCTTAACACAGTGAAATGCAACAGTGAGGTGTTGTGCACGGGCTGAGTGTATGTCACGACAGTTGAGGTTGACTTTCCAGCTGCTAAGAGAGAATCTCACTTGTGACAAAGTTCAGGCCTCATACCAGTGAGCTTGCTATCAGTTTATAAAAATAGCTCATATTTGGAAATATTTGCTTCTGTATGCATCTCCTTTTTATTTGTATTTGAGAATGCTTGACTCGATTTGCAATGGGTTTAACCATATTTTTAAGATAATTTATTTGCTGTTCATTTTGCTAACCCTCCCTTCCTGTTTTCTTTTTGGAATAAAATATATGCTACTCCTTACTATGCAGACTTGGTTAAGTCGTTTTTTTTTTATTCTTTAACATCCCTGCTAGAAAGTGACAGCATTGGGTGACGTGGCGTCTTGACATAAAAGAAAGTTCTGGGTCACTCAGGGAATTTTGCGAAGGCACTCATGGAAAACCTGGAAAACTCAGGAAATTTGGAAATGTCAACTTGGTAGACACCCTGGTTATTAAGATAGAACTAATTATGGTACTCTAAACCACGACTTTTGGTGTAATTGAAGGCGATGTTAATTAAGGCACATTTAATTAACGCACTCGTACCCACGACCTTGAATGGGAGTTGAACCCTCGACCTTTGGATTGGAGAGGGATCACTAAGGGAAGTATACGAAGCGAATTAAGAGGATGAATATGTAAATTCAGAAGATGAGTACAGTCGAAACCGACTATATCGAACCCGTTTACATCGAATTATTCTATATATTGAACAATTTCTGGACACGGTATAGTTACAATGAGTATATATAGCTAAAATTACGCTTACATCGAACAAAAAAAGCAGCGACTCCCGATATATCGAACGTCAAGCGGCAGAAAGTGCCCCCGGAAGTTGGCTTTCCCTCGCGGTGGCAGAGAAACCCGGCGGCGCGGCTCCATCCAACCACTCTCCCTACCGTGACCGCCCTGCCTCGGACGAGCCGTCGACACCCCCCTGCAAAAAATGATCCTGGCCCGCCCGCAGCGCTTGCTCAGACAGCCAATCAGAGGCTCTTGTGCCCTCGTCGTGCAGGATGGTGGAAGTGCAAGTTGTCTCGCTGCTTTTCTGGTTCATTGTGTGTGCGCCTTGTAGGCCGTCTCCCGCAATGTTGCCGTGATGAAGCGGCAAAATTCGCCTTTTGTCGTGAATCTCGAAATCATAAATAGGATGGAACGCGATGAGAAGTCAGATGTCCCCGCAGCGTACAAGATTCCGAGGAGCACTCTCAGCACGATCTTGAAGGGGGAGACTTTGGCTAAAGCGGCCAAACTCGCGACCCGGTGCCCGTGGCGCCCGACGCGTACACAGGGCTGTGTGCGAGTGGTTCATCTGAAATTGCTTCAGCCGTGCCGACTTTCGCGTGCTCGGTGATCCTGATGAATGCGAAGAAGCCATTGCCAATGTTTCTGAAGTTCGGAGCGAGCTGTCTGAATTTCCGGAAGCTGTTGACGAATCAACGGTGGACGAGTTTGTGAGCGCAAATGATGGTGTCGCGACCACAGGAGAGCCCGAAAACAAAGACTACATTGCCGACATCGTACGGAGCACAAGTGAAAGTGGGCACAATGAGGAAAGCAACACCGGTCCTTGGCCCACATCCTCCGAAGTGATTGGTGCGCTCGCGCTAGTCGGTGCTTCTGCGCGAATGCGGAAGGTTGCGGCCTCAGCTGCTCCGACGCTGACCATGTGGAAAAGTGCATGCGTCGCAGGCAGCGAAATTGCCCAAGCAGAAGAAAATGCAGGACTACTTCGTGCGAAACTAAGCTAGTTTCACCAATAAAATGATTTTATAAATGGTGTGTGCTTTTATGACATCCAATTATTTAGCAGCCTTATATAGAATTATGCTCTATATCGAACTGATGGGCGTTTTTTTGCGAGTTCGATATAGCCGGGTTTGACTGTATGCGAATGAGCAGGGTTGACTAAGCGAATTAAGAGAGATGTCTACGTTATCTGTTTGTATTTAATGTATCCACACTGAACTGTTTGGTGCACCTGCCTCCATATGCGACTAGTGAATTCGTGATAAGCGCTGAAAGTTTTTTTCCATTTTCTTATTTTTTTTTCCACACTACCTTTAAGTGCTGCTCAATTTTGCCAACAATATATCATGTATCTAGCCGCGTTCATAGCCACTTGTGTACGGGAGACTCCAAAACCACAATGTTAGAACCATTGAGGAATGCTGTGCTGTGCACCTGCCGCGATCAGCGAAATCCAGTACAACGGATAATTTAAGCATGTTTTCAGGCATTTGAGATATACTAAATTAACTTAAACTGACTCTACCGACATTCCTCGTGCTGACTTTCAAGTCAGTGATATAGATTGAGGACCTAATAAAGAAGAAACAAAGAATAAAAGTGTCCAACTCAAGGGATAAGATAAAATTCGCAGAACTGTCAAAACTCATCAACAAAGCAAAAATAATTTATATTCGAAACTATAACGTGAAAAAGACTGAAGAAGCCGTAAAAAATTGACGCAGCCTGAAATCAGTGAGAAGGAAACTTGACATAGGACAAACCAAGATGTATGCACTGAAAGATAAGCAGGGTGGTATCATCAGCAATCGCAAAGATATAGTAAAAGCAGAGGAAGAATTCTATACCTGGACCTGGACAGTACCCAGAGCACTTAAGAGTTCCATTCAGAACGATAATGAACAGAATACAGAAAGTTCTCCTATAACTAGAGGTGAGGTCAGAAGGGCCTTGTAAGACATGAAACGGGGAAAAGCGGCAGGAGAAGATGGAATAACAGTCAATTTTGTCAAAGATGGAGGAGACATATTGCTTGGAAAACTGGTGGCTCCTTATACGAAGTGTCTATCGACTGCAAGGGTCCCAGAAAACTGGAAGAATGCAAGTATTGTACTAATCCACAAAAAGGGAGACGTTAAAGAATTGAAAATTTATAGGCCCAATAGCTTACTCCGAGTATTATATAACCTATTTACCAAAATAATATTGAATAGTATAAGGGCAACACTGGACTTTTGTCAGCCAAGGGAACAGGCTGACTTCAGGCAAGGATACTCTACAATGGATCACATCCATGTCATGAATCAGGTTATCAAGAAATCCGCAGCATACAATAAGCCTCTCTATATGGCTTTCATAGATTCCGAAAAGGCATTTGATTCAGTAGAGATACCAGCAGTCATAGAGGCATTACATAATCAAGGAGTACAGACCGCTTACTTCAATACCTTGGAAAATATCTACTGAGGTTCCACAGCTACCTTAATTCTACACAAGGAAAGCAGGAAGACACCTATAAAGAAAGGGGTCAGACAGGGAGACACAATGTCTCCAATGCTATTCACTGCTTGCTTGGAAGAAGTATTCAAGCTATTAAACTGGGAAGGCTTAGGAGTAAGTATCAACGGCGAATATCTCAGCAACCTTCAGTTTGCCAATGACATTGTGCTGTTCAGCAACAATGCAGATGAATTACAACAAATGATTGAGGACCTTAGCAGAGAGGGTGAGAGTGGGGTTGAAGATTAATATGCAGAAAATAAAGATAATGATGACTAGCCGGGCAAGGGAACAAGAGTTCAAGATCTCCAGTCAGCCTCTAGAGTCTGTGAAGGAGTATGTTTACCTAGGTCAATTAATCACAGGGAACCCTGATCATGTGAAGGAAATTCATAGAAGAATAAAAATGGGTTGGATTGCATACGGCAGACATTGTCAGCTCCTGACTGGAAGCTTACCATTATCATTGAAAAGGAATGTGTACAATCAGTGCATTTTACCAGTGCTGACATAAGGGGCAGAGACTTGGAGACTGACAAAGAAGCTTGAGAACAAGTTAAGGACTGCACAAAGAGCGATGGAACGAAGATTGCTAGGCATAATATTAAGAGACAGAAAGAGAGCGGTTTGGATCAGAGAGCAAACAGGTGTAGCTGATATTCTAATTGACATTAAGAGAAAGAAATTAAGCCTGGCAGGTCATGTTATGCGCCGGTTAGATAACCGTTGGACCATTAGGGTTACAGAATGGGTACCAAGGGAAAAGAAATGCTGTCAAAGACGGCAGAAGACAAGGTGGAGCGATGAAATCGGGGAATTCACGGGCGCTAGTTGAAATCGGTTGGTGCAGGATTGGGGTAATTGGAGATCGCAGGGAGAGGCCTTCATCCTGCAGTGGACATAGAACAGGCTGATGGTGATGATGATAATGACTTACGCTTTCTCCAAGGCGCCTTAGGGATGATGTAAGAGACCCTGTGAATTTTCTTGCTTCCCACTTCTGTAGTGTCAATGAAATTTTTTGTTTGCTTGTTCGGACATTTTACAGAAAATGAATGTTACATATTTTGGTATATCAAAACAATGCTTGGTTCATAGTTTATGCAGACAATACCGCTGTATTCTTTGAAAGCGATAGCTTTAATAACTTAGCAGGGCAGCGGAGTAATTTGCTCAGAGAACAGGAAGCATGGTGCGACAAAATTATGTTCAGCATAGTTGAGTTCTAGCTAAAAAATCTGAGGCAATGTTTTTTGTGAACTGAAATGTGCTAGGCACGAGACATTGAGGTGGATGGTCTTCATCTGCCTCAGTGTCTCGTCCCTAGCGCAGTTCAAGTTCACAAAAAAAATGTTACCAACTAGCCTCCCAACACACCCTCCTTGAGGCAATGTGTTTTCGCCCCAGAAAATTTTAATAAATGTGACACTGTTCTGTCAACTTAAGGTACAAGCGAGAAATTGTGGAAGGAGTACTGATTTTAAATCACTAAAAGTGTTTATTTCAGAGCATATGTTGCGGAAAAAACATATAAATCATATCGCCGTGAAAGGCTCTCAAATTATTGGTGTTGTAATTTATTATTGGTTTTTAGGAAAAGTAGTTGGTAAGTAAAGTTTTCCTGATCTTCTCCAAATTGCTGTCCATCAGAGTCAGCGACCACTGCCGTTACAAACCTAGAACAAATACTGTCCTACAAAAAAAAAAGAATAATTCGTTTTGTTTAAAATTCACCTACAGACACACAACAACACTCTTGTTTAACGACCAAAAAATATATATGTATTTAATTTATATGCTTACAAGCTTTCTGCAATGACATAAAAAAAAAATGCAGTTGCTATATTCAATATCAAAATGAGTGTCCTTACACCCGTTTTAACATATTTGTATCCATACCGTCAGCAAACAGACTGGGTAGACTGTAGCATAGCCACGGCGCATGGGCCGAAGTAGTTGTGAGGCACAGACAGCTTGAACATAAAACGCATTTCTTTTGGGGTATCCCCAAAGTTGGAAGGGAAGTTGGAGCAGGGAGAAGGAAAGGAAATGTACTGTGCATGCGCAAAGCTGTGGTACAACGCAGAGACAACAGTATTGTTTTTAATACACCTTACAGGCATACAACCTTACACTCGTTTAACGACCACAAAATTATATATGTGTTGAGTTTACGTGCTTATGAGCTTTTGTACAATAACAGAAAAATATCAGTCGCTAGATTCTATATAAAAGCTATTTTCTTTATGCTCTTTCGAATCGCTGTGCCCCGTTCCATCTGAAAACACTCTGGCTGTCGCCTACTTTTTGGTTAAATTACGGTTACGAGTTTCTTAGTTACCGGTTCAAAATGCTTTGAAATGAACTTATTAACTTGAACATTTCTCATACGAACATTTCAGATGTATTTCTACGCAGTTATGTATTTGTCACCGTGTGACAGGAAGTAGTAGTAAATGTCAGGCTTTGGCAATGAACGCTGCATATAAACAAGCTTGCCACAATTCTCAGTTCTCTTGTTGAGTTTATGTTGCACATTAAAGTGCTATCTCTTATGATTTTTATTTTACTTGTTGCTGAAATTTTTTGAACTTTTGTTATGTTTCTTTTTTTGTGCAGGCGCATATGATATGTACGACGCTTAATGGAGTGTCTCCTAATACATTTCAGTGATTGTTTAATATCAGTAAAAGATTTCTGTTACTACGTATGTAAAGTGTATGATGTTCTGTGCTGTTGCTTGCTGTAGAGAGGGCGAGAAACACATGGAGCGTTTCACGCTTTTTAGTCTCCCGCCTTCCATCAACCCGAATAGAAATGGGATATAAATATTATCATATCTTTATATTAGTATTATTATTACATATCTTTAGAAAGACTACGAAAGTGCTAAATGCTGGCGATAAGACTACTGGAAGATAATAGGGTATAACCACGCTTAATAGAACGTATAACAAGCAGCGAGCAATGCGGCACTACGCGAGACATTCAGGGAACAGGTCCACCAGTGTATGGGGACATTCATAAAGTTTATGTTATTGGCACAGTTATTTTCCTAACAGTTAGGGGCACACGAAAAGCTTGAAAATGAGCGCACGTCTCTGGAATTTCATTGGAATAAGGTATGTCTGGTCGTATATAGTACCGTGGAGCGCACAAAGACATCAAGCCAACATGGCAGCATTCTTCTGGAAAGTTAATCAAAATGCGAGCAGTGAATTGTTTTCTAAGCATTTGAAAGAACCCAATGCCAAGCAGATTCATGTGCAGCTGGTCACAGTGTATGGCGGCAATGTCCCTGCTCAGCATATTCTGTCTTCTTATCATATTGACTGCAAGTAAGACGGGGACAGAGGGAGAGAACACATAAACTGCCCGTGCTGTTTATGTGTTCTCTCCCTCTGTCCCCGTCTTATTTGCGGTCAATATGATATGCAGTAAATACCAACTAGGCCAAACTGAAGATATTCCTTCTTGTCATTGTGCATTGGTGCAAGCAAAGTAACTAATGATGTGTTTAATTTTATGGTTTTGTCAAAGTGTATGACAGTGTTGTGTTTAATATGATGGTTTTATGAAAGTGTACGACCATGTGAACAAAATGTGTGTGCCTCTGCTGTTGTCTTTGCCAGTATGGGGGCGAAGGATTCCCTCAAGCCATCCTTGAATGGCTTTTCCCTTCACCTCCCATCACATCGTCGTGCCTCGCAGCTCAACCTTATTGAGTCGCAAATATTGTTCGAGATCGCACACTTGTTTACTAAGTTTCTTATTTTCATCTCTGCAGAACTTGTTTTCTTCGGTCAGTGCCTCATTGTCATTTTTCACTCCTTCACAGATGTCATGAATTATCACTAGGCTATTTTTGGCTCGGAAACCACCTCATGAAGAGCCTGATAAACCAATAAAGAATCAATCAATCAATCATCAGTCCGGTCGGGCATGTTTGCACGACCATGAACGGAGTGGAGGACCATTTGCCTGATGACGAACCAGAAATTGATGCACTGGTGGAGCCTGTAGGGCTTATTGATGCACGTGGGACTTGAACAAATGGTGCAGTGGGTTAACTCGAGTGTGGGATAAAATTAAACTCTTGCCCAATTTACATTGCTTAATCTGTATTCCTTCATGGCATTACCAGCTTTATGAATGCCACTCATATATAGTCACATTCTTAGTGACATGGCTGGCTTGGAGAGCAGCCGAATCGTTTTTCAGAAATTAAGACTGATTACTCACGTACATCAGATTTCTCTGCCTAGAGTTACGTGGTAGGCGAAAAGTATGCGCCAATGTCAATCGTGGTTAGTAATGTAATAAGTTATTTCACTCAGAGTGCTGATGAGAAAATTTTCACTTTACCTTATAAAGATGAGATGCCGAATTCAGAAACCTCTGCATTCGTAAGTGCTTTTTGCCATTGGCTGGCCACCTTCGCTAATAGTATGTCCAGCTTCGACATTAGCTGCATTTCTCTCTTGTGAGCAATTTTTGCCTGAAAGCATCTTGTGAATAAGGGCCCAGTTCTGTCGAAATTATGAAAACTGTAGTCTTTTGGCATTGACTGAAATCAAGTCTTTTTCTACAATGGCAGAGTTTCTGTACTTTATGTTGAAAAAATTTTTGTACTGAAAGTAGAAATTTTTTTTTTTGTTTTCTCAAATTTTTTTTTTCAAGTTTGAAGATATAGAAGCAGGCGATTAATGGTCTAGTTAACCATAACCACATGTTTTGGGTCTACGCAGCCGAGCCAGGGGTTGACCCCAAGGAAGACGAGCTACTCAGGGAAGGCGATGGATACAACACTGTCCTCCACTGCCAGCTTGGATCGCACTCTATCGTGATGGGTGGCGAAGTGAAAGCAGTCGACCCCTCAGTTGAATGCAAGCTGGGTTCCACGGCTGGCTACGTGGAGTTTAAGACAAACCGCACGTTAACCACGGAGTCGCAGCACCGCAATTTCTACGAGTGAGTGTCTACTGCATTGAACTGAATATTTTTGCTTTTCATAGCGAACAGCTTTCTTTCCCTTTTTCACTGTTTTCGTACTTGGCCGGTGGTAGATCATTGGTAGTCGGAATTAGGGCAAAGGAAGGTGAAGAAATGTGCCGTGGTAAAGGTTGCATGATCTCTGGCAACTGAGTTACGGGTAAAGGCCAGTGGAGGGGGGGGGGGGGATGGTGCTGTCGTGCCTGAGCTCTTGCACAACTGCATTGCGGGGAAGGGTGGCAAAGACAGGGGGCATTGTCGCTGTGTTGTTCCTGGCAGAAAGGAGAGCGAGGTGGCCAAGGGAGAGTCAACTAGCTTTTATTCAAAAGTAAATGCAGGTTTGTGGAGTGGTTGTGTTGGCGTCTTAGTCCGGGAAACTGCCTCAGTTCTCAGAAAGAGCAGGGGGCAATCACCCCCAAGCCGAGGGATACTGGCTTCCCGAGAAGCGTGGAGAAAGAAGAGATGGACGGTCAATATAAGGACCTCCCCTAGAATACCGGAGGCTTAGGGATGACTGGAGGGAGTAATGCAGAGTTAATGTTCAATATATGCTGGTTTCACGAAGTCGGACAACTCTGTCTCTTCTTTGTCTCAAGTAAATCTTTAAAGTTTTCACTTCACGCCAATCCAAACGAAAGTGCAACTGGAGATAGACGGACAACGTAAATGTGAGATGACACTAAATACAATAAAGCAGAGCTTACAGAAAGCCAGTACCAAGAAATACATGCATTCTTATGCTTCACTGTGAACACAAAACACTGCGAAATGATCAGCTTTGTACTCCTTGTGAGAATGAAAAAGTTGCCAATCCATTAATTAGGAGTCAGCTTTCTTCAAATGCGTACGCGTAGAGCGCATTTAACATATCTTTAAAATCCAAACGAAGGAGTCAATGGTAGCTTGATAGAGTCACGTCGCAGAAAGACGTGCGGGGTTGTGTCTATTGTTGGGTTAGACAAAAAAGTGTAACAGCTGGCTGGCACGGTTTGACGTGGTGGACCCTAGTCCTGAGAAAAGCTGCTTTGCAGCACTGGAAGGTCGCTCAAGGTTGATCTCTCTGCTAGGCTAGGAGGCAAGGCCGGACGGATGCAGCCATCGGAGAGCAAAGCCCATGGAGTGTCCTTATTGGCCGAGCATGACGCCACTCACATGGGCCCTACGATTGGATGAAAATGACGATACCTGCATGGGCTCGACAATTGGCTGAAAATGACGTGACCCCGATGGACTGAAGGGGTTATAAGCCCGAGAACCATCAGAAAGAGAGAGACATTCTTTTTGCCGTGGGCCTCAGTGTCCAATTTTGAAAACAGCCGTAAGGATGACTTTATGCTGTTATTCTGCCTTTATCGATTCCTGTACATAATGTGAATAAACCTTCAATTTTTCTAAGTCTGCATCAACCTCGGCCAACTCCGGCGTGGAATGGCAAGATCCAATAACTGGATGGCAGGGGATACGTTACCATGAAATAAAATAACGCCGAGCTCCTTGTGCAGCATGCCGAGGAAGCACGCCAACTGGCTCGCTCGAATATAAACAACAGTGCATCAACACACCACACTACAACCTCCGCCATTGACAAGTCGAGTACCAACCGGGAGATCAGGTTCTGGTCTGGAATTTTGTCGGATAGGCCGCTGCAAAGGGCCTAACTGCGAAAATTCTCAGCCAGTACCTTTCACTGTACAAAGTGCTACGGTGAGTGAGTGACGTGAATTACGAAGTTATTATAGATGGAAGCCAACTAACTCGTTGTCGAAAGTCACTATTCGAGAATGTGCATGTTGTGCGGCTGAAACTATACCACACTCCATAGCCACCATAGTTTTTAGACCATGTCATTCTTTCTGTTTTGTTTGTTTGTCGCAGGCAATCCATTAATGCCTTAGTGACTTTACCATACTACGCGTCAGCAAGCGTTCGTGTGCATGTTTCTTTGCACGTGTACTTCTACGTTCATCCTGTAGTTTGTGTACTGCTTTTAGCATCGAATCAATGCCCTTCCGAGGGGAGAGAATAATGTCGCACTTTGCAACAGGCGCCACAACTTTAGAAAGCAGAAGAAAATACGCCAGTCCACGTGCCATGCGCCGGCGGCTGGTTTGACGGACGCCACTGAAGAAGCAGATAAAGACCCTCTGATCCATGTGCGGGCGCTTCAGTTTTTCATGTGCTCATTCGACGGTTAGAGACGCATGCTCGACGCTTCAACTAGAAGTCGCCTGTTTTCGCAGAATGTGACAATAACTACCTCACCAGTTAATCAAGTGCAGCAGTAACCCGTTTTTATATATGATAAATTGTGCTCCCCCCTCCCCCCATGATGAAAAATTAGACGTTAATCAACAACGTTTCCCCTATGGCAATGAACGTCCTACTCACTTCAGTTAGCAATGTGTATTTCCACAATCACAAAGCCTTAGACGGCAATTCTCTTGTGGATAATGTCTAGTAATTGATTTTATTTTTTGCTACTACAATTTTTCATTTGCGTGTCCTACTTATTTTATTGCACTGTGCTTATACACGCAGTGAGGTCGCAAGTTTAACAAAACCTAACCGAATGTTAGCTATCAAAAACTTGTCCATTTATTGGCATCGCTGCCGTCGCAGGTGCAAGTTGCGGCGCTGGTGGGCCCAATCGCGCCTAGGAGGCGTCCCGAAGGGATTGTGCGGCTTCCGTGACGATAATGGCATTGTGGTGCGCATACAGCAGTTTGACGTCATCAACATGCCAGACATGGCAGAGGTAAGTTAGGTGCGGCTTCAGACGCAATTCTGTGGGAGCACAATGCATACTTCGACAATTGAATAGTGGCTGTGACACATGTTTGTCCTAACACAGTGTGCCACGTTGAATTCACCGTAGGTGACCCTATGAAGACAGCTAAATTGGTCAGTGAGTCTATATTTGTAATACTGTATTTACTTGCATAATGATCGCACTTTTCTCTCACAAAAATTGACACAAATTCGGGGTGCAATCATTACGCGGGTTAAAGGGAAGCTGAAGAGTCTGTCGAATTCAATAAGACGCTCATATACGGATGCGGGAACCTTATAAACCATGTAGGTAAAATTTTGGTTTTTCTTTTTTCGATTAGGAGCGACGTAATTGTCGGTTAAAATTGCGCTGTAGCTCCGCCCCCCGTCGAATGCGGTGCGCTGCTGCTGATGCTGACGATGCGAGCAGAGACCGGAAACCGCGGTGTTGTGACTTCAACACTAGTGCTCCGTTCCTTCGCAGCCTCCACGACCGTGCCTGACCGTGCTTGTTTCTGCGTGCGTGCCATCGTAATCTGCTTCGATTGACCCTGCATTCCTTTGCTGGCGCGTCTGCGTGTATGTAGAGTGGTAGTCAATGTGCGCAGCATCAACTGAAGTGGTGGGTCGATCATGCCGGCTTTCTGTGCAGCCTACGGTTGCACGAACACCAGCGATCGCGACGATGTTGTCTTCCATTACTTCCCACAAGCGCGAAAAGATCGGAGCAACAAAAGCAAAGACGGCACGAGTGTGGACTGACTGATGATAACTGGTGTTGGAAGGCCTTATGAATACACGAACTCGCCCAAACCTGGATTTTGATTTACTGCGAGCTCCTTCGTGTTAGCACGCTGAACAGAAGGTGCATGTTTATCTCCCGCCCTTGACGGAGGTTTCGTCGCAAAGCGCCGCAACTTTTCTATTTGCACGTGTGTTGTAAAACAGCCTGCATGCAGCTACCATAACGCAGTGCAAATGTAGAGTTTGCATGTGCTGGAAAGCTGGTGCACGCCAGGACGCTACGCTCCCCCCTTCTCTCGCGCACAGCGAGAAACCGACCGTCTCACGTAGCCGACGGAATTCGCCGCCTTTACGACTTCGGTTACGAGTAGTGTGCGGATGGCTCACAGATAAAGGTCACTACACATACTGCATGAACCGGGAAGCTTTTCACGCGTTTAAACTGTCTTTGTAGATTGCCGACAGCTTTGGACAGCGTACAGATGCCGATGATCGCATCCCCGCTTACGTTCCACGAGGAGGCATGCAGGAACACAACACTACAGTTGTTTGACCGGAAACGAGCTCACTAGATCGGCGAAAGATCGGCGAGATCACTAGATCGCTTTGCGAAAAACATACTCACCGAAGAGCATTTACAACACGAGGAGATCCCAAGACTTCGCTTTTGTTCGCGTCAAAAGCACTGCTCGCACCAGCATCGTTTGCTTCTTCGAGAGGCCGGCTCTTCGCAATCGGCTCGTACATGTAGGGAGTAACGCCGAACTCCTCAGAAAAACGCAGTCTCTCTAAATTTTCCATTACCGTCTCAGAAAAACAGCACCAAACTACCTGGCACCGCGCTTCATGTGTAGCGGCAGCGGTCGGTTCGGACGAACACTAGTGTTGACGTTACGAGGCGCCCGACCAATCACAGGCGGAAATGAGACGCGCGAGCTGGGCGTGTGCGCTGCTGCACTTTTCGTCGAAATAAAATATATTTGCGCTTTCTTTCGCTCAATTTCGATACGATATTTGAATTCGGAGGGTTGAAAACCATTATGTACAGATGTTCACTCATTTTTTCTGGAAAACCTTTCAGCTTCCCTTTAACTTTCCCGCGAAAATAATTTTTTTTCCTCCTGTGTTTGCTGCGGGATGACAATAGGTCAACAAATAGGTGGCTGCCGCTTTATGTAGTGTGGGACACCAAAACAATAATGGCGGCCGGCGGAGCAAGCCGAACGCACCGAATGCGATTTTTTTTTCTTCTCGTGAGTACATTACGTGCATTGAAACAGTTTCTTCCGTATCAGTAATGAATAATGGTAATACCGGTAAGTTTGCGGCAATAACATAGCCATGTCCACTTTGAGGGGACAGAAACAGATTGGCACGCTATCGTTGTCGCTTGCGATTTGTTGCGCACCCACAAGTGCAGACGAGAAGACTCGAAAGGTGCCTTTTTTGTTGTTGTTGACCACAACCTTTATAAAGCCTACACATAATAAAGGCATGTTTGGTTGTAACCTCTTTTTGTCATGGAAGTGCGGAAAGTGATGAAAGTAATGAAATCGGGCATCTACTTAAGAATGTTTGATGCGTGCAGACCGCTTGGTTTGTCTTGAAGAGTTGCTCGCATAGCATTCGACAGATGGTAAGCGTGATCATTATTAGCTAGACTTGGCACATGACATATCGCTGCGGCAAGTTCGGGGTGCGATCATTACACGGGAAATAAAAAAAAAGTAATTTTGACAACAAAATCCAGGGGTGCGATCATTACGCGAGTGCGATCATTATGCGAGTAAATACAGTAGATTTCCTAGATGGGGCATAGACTCCTGCGAGACAATGAAAATGATGCTGCCTCACCGATGTGCCAGTACATTTGTTTAGAATCCTTTTACCGCATTGTTGTGGCCGCCGCCATGTTTTATCACGTGATGATGCGTCCTTTGCTTGCCTCAGCCATACTCCACTGCCTCTGTTTATACAGACAGCACAAGACAGTGCAGCAAGTCGTTGTTCTGGCGTTTGCTGTGAACAATGACTGCGTCAACGTCACGAAACATCGGTGAACTTATTTTTTTTAAAAATTTACCGTAATTTTTCTGGGGTGACCATACAGTGGGAAAAAAATCGTTTGCGTTGGTATATATGCACTCTTCATTCATGAATAACAACAACAAAAAAAGGAAATAAACTTATGAGAATTAAAAATGTGATGCATATTTATGCACACAGTTCAAGGCTTTGAAAATCCGCACAGGAGAATATTTCGCAAGTCTCAAATGTTCCCGCTCTTACACTAATACGTACGTCCATAGTGTAATCGAACTGTGTAGATGCGCGCATTCAAGAAAACTGTTTGGTTATGTGCCCATCAAAAAAAGCAACATGTGTGACAAACTTCCGCTAATCTTCATCTTATCACCAACCAGCTGGGGCAATTAGTTTTTGCGAGTTTAAAAAAGAAAAGGAAAAGAAACGGAAACGCATGCACGGCGGCATCCTTCCTATGCGCACCCCTGTGAGCACTAAACAAGTGAGAAACAAGCGGTCGCCTTTTGAGCGATTAGTAAACATTTGAGCGATTAAAGCGATCCAAACGGCCGCCCGCCTGCACGCGTGCCAATGCTCGAGCGGTAGTATATAGCTGTGCGGGAGCAAACTAGCTCTAAAACAAACTATGGAACGAAAACTGAGAGAGGGAGGCACGAGAAAAAAATTCCCTGTATTCCCACATAGTGGCAGTACATGCCAAAAAAGAAAAAGTTAGGAAATAGGCGCGCTTTTTAAACGTACAGAGGGCGCTGTAAGTATACGGAATCGACCATTTTGGGCTTGTTTGTGGCGCCTTATATATACGTCATTGACCCTCAAAGGGTTAATGGTCACAATGAAATTTGGGGCAGCTCAAACACATGCACGAGGAGCCAAGCCCGCAGAGCTTCTTTCAAACTATACAATTGAACCTCTAAATGACGGCAGTATAACATACCTCAGAGGCCCCAAAACTACCAGCAGCATTGACAAGTACGTAACAGGTCCAGTTGCCCGAAACTTTACCTGGTGCACCGACTTGGAAACATGCCGGAGTGACCATTACCCAATTCTTATATCAGCTGTCTGTTTGCAGTTGTCACCATGAAAATTCCTTACAAAATCTACAGATTGGGACGCATGCAAGGACGCTGCAGGCAAGGGAATTACTGCTGCAACCCAGGACAAGGAATTACTTACGGCAATGGCTCGTTATCTGAGGAAATGCACCTGAATTTCCACTAAAGAAGTCAGCTTACTGCCAAATGACGAGGAATTTGAAAGATTGTGTGCCAGTCGCAGGCAAGCTGAAAGTAAATGCCTTGAAGACCTCCGTGCCTGTCGACGGGCACAACGTCGGTATCTGGCGATACTACGATAAACGTAGTCGGCAAAGATGGCGCGACTTCTGTTCCACATTGTATGTGCGTCAACCTGTAGCCAAAATTTGGCCAATCCTTAGAGGTATGCGCACGCCACCCCAACAGCTTCACCCATTTGCTGTTCTCTCTCTGCATTAACGAAATTCCCTCAAAGAAATCTCAGATGAATACTGCAGACTACTGTCAGCAGGTTCAAAGCCTTTCATTTTCTCCACAGATAGTCAGTGTGGTATCCCACAGGCGGCAGTGCCAAAGTTGGATCTGCCTTTCACAATTGAAGAGCTTACCACTGCTAATTCTGAATCAAGCAGACACACATCTCCGGGCCAGGATGAAATAAGCTATAAAGCCATCGCAAAGTGGCCCCACACCTCCCGATTGTGACTCCTGGAATATTATAATTCTTTGTGTATGTCTGGTGAAGTCACAACAGAATGGAAGCTGGCAAAAATCGTGCCGATTCTGAAGCCTTTCAAGCAGCCAACAAGCTACGCGTCTTTCTGGCCCATTGCACTACTGAGGTGTGTAGGCAAGCTTATGGAGTGGATGATCTACTAACGTATTACATAGTTCCTTGAAAGCCACAATAAGTTTCCCCAAGAAATTAACAGCTTCTGCCAAAACAAGTCTACTATTGATAATGTCATCGCCCTCGTCTCTTCACTTGAAGAGGACATTCATGCTGGGTGCATCCCGACGGCAGTTTTCCTTGACACAAGGAAGCTTTTGACTTCCTTTTTCACCACGCCATTCTCGCAGCTTTGGCTAGCCTTGGCCTCGGAGGAAAGCTATACAAGTGGATAGAAAACTATTTAACAGAGCGGAAAGCATTTATAAGTACTCCAAACGGACCTATAGAATCTTGCACAGTGGAGGAGGGCGTACCCCAGGGTGTGCTCAGCCCGCTCCTATTCAATCTCACCCTGATACACATAACAAGAAACCTGCCGCGAGGAGTACACATCGCAATCTATGGCGATGATATCTGCGTCTGGGGCACATCAAGTTCGCGCTATATCACCCAACAACGACTTCAAAAAGCATTACTGAAGCTCTCCATGTATTTAGCTCCCTGAGGTCTTCATCTCTCACCAGAAAAAAAAGCACAGCCGTGGCTTTCACTAGAAAAAAAATGACCAAATATCTGCTCTTAGTGAGTGGATAACTGCTGCCGTACGTACGGTCTCAGCGATTCCTTGAATTGTGATAGACAGAAATCTCTCTTGGTCACCTCAGGTAAAAAAAACTACTTCATGTAAACAACTTCATGTACCACGTCCGCATAACCCACAGTAAGTTTGGCTTTGGCCATGCTGTACAAATCTTGCACCTTCCTCTGATTATTCAGCCACAGAAATTACTGCCTCAGACTTTTCCTCCCTAGACACTTTCCCCTCTAGATATACAGCAGTTTGTAGCGGTGTAAATGGTACAAAGACTCGCATACCACAGGGCGCGCAGCTGCAGACTACTCTCCTCTATTTAGCTGAGAAATATACTCAGCACACCTACATCCACACTAATGCCTCAACCACTCAAGAGACTTCCTCCTGTGGTCTTTACGTGCCCTCAACAGGACAAATGCTTTCTTATTGGCTGCAGCGGAGGATATCCTCAATGACAGCAGAGCTTCACGGCATAAAAGAAGCTGTCCTCTATATACTGCGCCGAGCGCCTGATCAATGGGAGATTTTCACTGACTCTAAAGGAGCACTACAAACATTGTGCAATCTGTTAAAAAAAACAATCATCAGCCTGTTCCTTTCAACATTGCGTACTTGCATCACTTTGATACAGTGGCCTTTACATCAGGCCACTGTATCAAATTTCAATGGATACCTGCTCTTTGTGGTATTCTGGCCAACAAAAAAGCAGATGAAGCGGCACGCAAAGGTCTTCAACGCCAAAACTATAAGTGGATTTATTTTACTAGATCTCATGCTTCCCAACTAGCTAAAAGATTTGCTTCTGAAGAAAAGGATCAGCTGTGGATCTTGCCAACCAAGCAATACCCTTTCCTTTACTTAATCGACCCAAATCTCAGATCCAGACTCCCATCAAACATTCCTCTCCATTTGGAAAATCTATATCGTTGTCTTCGTCTGAACACCGCTTATAGAAACGGCTTGCGGTACACTTTGATCAACTGACAAGTCCACACTGCAACAACTGTGGCTCAGCTGAAACCGTGGAGCATATTCTGTTTGAATGTCGAGCGTATGTCGACGATCGTGCATTCTATGAACATTGCGTGCATTCGCTTACACAGAGACCTTTCTCATTTGACTGTGCCTTAGGCCCTTTAGCCTGCCTCACACAACAGAGGCGTGCAATGAACTTTTTATTCACATACTGAGAAAACATTGGTCAACTCAACAAACTTTAGTTCTGCTCTGTCACCCTCATGTGCCTATCATGCAGCAAATTCTGTCACCTCATTGTGGGACGGTGCATTCACTGAAGGACTTTACCATAGCACGCCATTGCCGATGAGTCAGAAAACTCAGTGCCCATTTTTTTTACTTATTCCTTTTTTCTTGTGCCTCTCTCATTTCTTTCTTTCCCCAGTTCCCTTCTCCATATAGAGTAGCATGTCAGCAATGTCTGCACGTCGGTTAAAATCCCTGCCTTTCATTAAAGGGTTCCCTCTCTCTCTCTCTCTTCGGGCACACTCGGAAGGAAGTTCTGTGTGTCCACTTAGTGTAACACAACAACTGGGTGCCACAATAAAGCATTGGAAAAGAAATGCTTGTTCTGCTGAATCTTAAGTCATTAGACTCCACGCAGAACTTTCATTTTTGTGAACAGCGCCAGCCTTTATGGATATTCCTCGCTTTGGAAGCCTGTCATCGCTGTTGCGACAATAAATAAGAAATATAGATGCCATATCACATTTATTGCTGCGATTATATAATAATATTTGAATATAAAATAATATTCAATGCAAATAAAAGCAGAAACAGAAATAGTGAGATTTACTAGAACATTCTCGCAGTGACGGGAAAAAAATTAGTAGAACGAGCGGCTGATTCATTTACTTCGCGCCAGTCCCACATAAACGAAGCAGCAACAAGCACAACAAATCCGGTGGTCCAGAAAAGACTTCTCCAAGGGGCTTATTCCACATTAGAACAACACCCGTTCAAGAAAAAAAAAACATCTAGAAAGTATATGTATGCACAGCCTATGTGGAACCACATTAAGAGTGTACCAAAGAACAAGCCCAGCCCGACCTGAGCCCGCTGCCTCAAACCTGGCCCCCACCCGAAGCCCGGAGCTTCAGGCCCGGGCCCGGCCCAAGCCCGCTGTGAACACTACTTTACCCGACCCGGCCCGTGGGCGGGGCTGGGCCCGGGTTTTCGGATAGGGCCGATATCATGCAGTGCTCCACCCTGTACTGCGTCAATTTGTAGAGGCTTCCACAAGTGGAAACATTTTGAGATAACTGTTGAGGCTCCACATTCTGCATCCTTATGCTTTATTAGTGCCAACGTCACTTGTAAACTACATCTGCGTCTATCTCAACTCTATCGAGCTGTCATGATAAGCTGTGAACGGAGAGCAGAATTCTTGGTATGGAGATGAAGTATTTGTTTAACGTCGCATAGAATGATCACACAAAATAGCTTGGAAAATGCGCCCTGTGTTCCAATCGTGATGTTGCTTTACTCAAAGGTATTCTTATATAACTTCTCTCATTTGATAGCTCTGTACAGTGTAAAGCATCTGCTGCAATATTTCAGTTTTTCCCATTTTGATTACAGGGACTGTGGTCGGAGGATGTGTGCATGCTATTCTGCAACCAGCTGCTTTCCTTTATCAAAGAACACGTCGAAGGGAATGACGGAAGGTCAGACAATTTCCTATCTTTTATTTCTCCTTATCTTGTTCTTCGAGTCTCGTTATTTATTTTACCTTCTTTGTTTGTTCCTTGTCAAACGTTGATGGTCTATACTAAGGTTGGTCCTTATGAAGATGCGACCTATGACGATCAGCAAAACCTGGAGAGGGCAGATAAGTCAACAATGGATCTCTTGGGCATGTAGGCCCCTCTGGGCTGTACTTTTTGGCAATAAAGTAGCCTCGCCACCTACGGGAATTTGACTGAGCAATGTCGGATGTTCGATTGCCATAGTCGAAAGTTCGAATGCTTCTTTTTTTTTTTTTGACGTGGTGAGCTTGAATTTCACCTCCTCCAGTGCACTACATCTGCAGGCTTGGAGGGATGCCTGACACCGGCAAAATATGTAAAGAGCGAGTTGGTCTGTACTAATCCAGGTACAACCAAATTAGGAAGGCCCACTAAGCTTCAACAAAGACACTCCCTCACCAGAACAGCAATTGGCCTCCCTGGTGCAGTATTTGGCCACTCCCTCCCTCATGATTTCTACAATTAACCCATGGCCTTCAGTCCTCAGCAGCTGCGGAGTACCTGACCAAGACGGCAGTCAGACCTGTAACGCAGCAGAGGGTGCTAAAAATCTCTGGGTCTGGACAGGCCGCCATTGAAAGCTGACTGTGTCAACCTTTAACAGCCGAACTCTGTTGAGCGAGGCTAGCTTAGCAGGACTCTTTGAGGAACCATCAGACATTGTTAGGGACATCATTGGCCTTAGTGAAGTTAGAACTGGTGAAGCTTATACAGTGCTCACTAATGGTCATGTCCTCCGCTATAGACGTCTCCCAGATAAGCAATACGGGGTAGGATTCCTAATTCATAAGGCTATAGCGGGCATCATTGATGAATTTTACAGCTTTAACGATAAGGTAGCAGTAGTCGTAATCAAACTTAATAAGAGAGATAGACTAAAGGTAGTACAAACCTGTGCTCCAACATCCAGTCACGATGATGATGAAGTAGATCAATTTTATGAAGATGTTGAATTAGTGATGAGAAAAGTACAAGCTAGTATACTGTAGTAATGGGCAACTTCAATGCAAAAGTGGGGAAAAAGCAAGCTAGTGAACAAGCAATTGGGAACTACAGCATCGATTCTAAGAACGCTAGAGGAGAGATGCTGGCAGAATTCCCAAAAAAGGAATGAGCTGTGAATAATGAACACTTTTTTTCAGGAAGCATAGCAACAGAAAGTAGATGTGGAAAAGCCCTAATGATGAAACAATGATTAAACAAGAAATGAAATTGATTTCATACTTTCTGCCGATCCCAGCATAGTCCAACATGTAGAAGTGATAGGGTAAAGTGCAGTGATCATAGGTTAATAAGGGCTAGGATTCACCTCAATGTGAAGAGAAGAAGAGTAAAATTGATCAAAAAGAAACAGGTCAACCTAGAGGCAGTAAGGGTAAAAGCAGACAAATTCAGGCTGGTACTTGCAAACAAATATGCAGCCTTAGAACAGAGAGATGAAGATGACATAGAGGTAATGAATGAAACCGTAACTAGGCTGGCTTCAGGGGCAGCAATTGAACTGGAAGGCAAGGCACCAAAACAACCAGTAGGCAAGCTTTCCCAAGTAACAAAGGACCTAATAAAGAAATGACAAGGAATGAAGGTGTCCAACTCAAGAGATAAGATAGAATACACAGAATTGTCAAAACTGATCAACAAGGTTAAAACAAGGGACATTCGAAATTACAACGTGAGAAAGACTGAAGAATCCATAAAAAATGGACGCAGTCTGAAAGCAGTAAGAAGGAAACTTGGCATAGGACAAACCAAGATGTATGCACTGAAAAGATAAGCAGGGTAATATCGCATGCATAACAGCAGCATCAAAGAACATCCAGAAAAGAAAGGAACGCTGACAGACATAGACAATCGCTGCACTCACTCACAACTGATTTTATTCCATGAAAAGAAGTTGAATACAAAAGCTACGTCGAGAGACAAAGAATGGGCGCCATCCCAACACCCCACAAAGTACATCTTATCTTCTTGCTAAAAAAAAAGGTCACATTCTGAATTATATAACAATAGTGACGTATCTCAAACGCAATCACTGCCCTTTCTTTTTATATGGAAGGCTTCCAGTAGATCTCGTGCAGTCTGGTCTTTGCCCCTACCTAATATCTTCGCACTCTCAACATGCGGCGAACACTTCTTGAAGGAACTGCAGTGCTGTACTGAGTGCATGTCTTCACTGTTCTCTAAATTTCATTGGTGCTCCCTCAGGCGATCGTTCAGGCATCTGCCAGTTTGGCCTACAAAGGCATTTCCGCAGGACAGCAGTATCTAGTATACCACTCCTGATTGGCACCGCAGATATGGCCTGGCGTGCTTCTGCGCTTCGGTTCGTGTTTCAGAGGCTGCCTTTCACTACCCTGTTTTTATTCCACACACGCATTTTAAAAGCGATTGCACTGATGGGCATTCTGCTACAATTGCTCCAATGTACATTCCCTTAAAGCCGTTATATCCATGCTGCGGGAGAGAGAATCTGCTCAAAAGTTGCGCCGGAATGAGCCGTGTAATCTTGGAGGTCTTGGTGAAAATAAGTTGGGGTCAACGCCAGGTGGGGTACGCCACCACCTAATGCTACGAGTGCAGTTCATCTCCTGCCGTACATAACACTAAATGAGCTGAAGGGTTACTGAGCTAATCCAACGCAGTGCGCGGTCATGCATGTTTCGGATAAGCCATTAGGAAACTTTTTGTCAGAATCGTTTAGGGTGAAGTTCTGCTGGCCTATAATAATGGCCAATCGGCCTATTATGCATTGTTGACGTGTCCCCGCATTCCTGCTTCATACTGGCGTCGTGGCCTTTGTGGGATAGGTGCTCATAAGCCCATGACGCGCATTTCGTTTGTTCAGCGAGGCGGTTGTGTCACGGTGCGCTCAGGAAACTAGAAGTTACCCCCTGCATATTGTCACATGGAGTGACGTATGAAGAACACAGTAGCAATACTGTGAAATACGAAACTAACCTTTATTGGGCGAACCTGTGCCCACAAAAACAGGCTACACTTAAAGAACAGCGACAACGGCGAACACAGTCGGCAATCGTCAAAACCTGATCAGCGGGTCAAGCGCGTCGGCTCTTATACATCAGTCGTCGAATGTTCCAGAGTAATCGCTGGGACCCCCGTGCCTTCCACAAAGTTCTACATTATTCGCATCGCGCATACACGCGATCAGATTACACAATGTTCGGTCACAGAGAGCGGATGGAAGCAATGGTAACATTCCAGAAACTTCCGATACATGCAGGCGTGTCCTGCGCTGTGCGATAACATTTGTTAGGCAGTGAAATGTGTCACCCGATAAAGACAAACAAGTACACGCCTCAATTGGCTGATTTGGCGTCTGTGCTGTGTGTTGTCACGTTTATCTGTGTGTGCTCTTAGTGTAGCACATTTGTAGGTCGCTGAATTTATTAGCTAGACATCTTTCGATCTAACATAAAATTGATCAAGCAACCATCCTACATACCATGTGACTTTAATGCTGTACGTCTTTGTGCCTTTTGTGTGCTTGCTTTTGTGCACTGGCGATGCGCGGTACTTTCTTTTTTCGAGTGTGCTGATTGACTCAGTGTGTCTGCGTGATGGTTGTAAGTTATTCGTGAATGATCACGTGCGTGGATTATTTTTATTTGCCATTGTTCGTGCTGGTACTTTAGAGCCATTTTGATGCGTAGGGATAGTATCGAACCAATAACCATTCAGAGTAATTGTTCACTGCTACAAATTGCTCCGGGTCGTTCTGCAATATTTGCTGTAAAGCGCGCTTGGCTATTCCCACCACTGCGATTACAACTTGCATTTTCGCCGAGCATTCTTATACATGCATAATGTATCGCATTCTTTGATAATGACTAGTGAGAATTTTAATTTCTTATCTTGCATGTAGCCGAGCACATTATTTTTTTAAAATGTGGTATCCCTTATCTTCACACACTATGCTTTGTCTTACAGACCAAATACATGTGTTTAATCCTCTGTGTCATCGCACACTTGTCAACGTTGTCAAATGAAGTGGTTTGCATCAAGAACACATCTAATTTTTCACTTAATAAGCAGCTAAAATAGTTATTAACACTTGTCTAACATAGAATATCACCAGAGCGAACCTTTTGACAAGGGCACTTCTCTTCGCCAGGGACGGAACAGCTTTTGTAGCAGCGTTTATTCGCACGTAGCTCACTCTTTCCACCCGTTCTTCCACCCCTCGATGATTTCATTTGCCATGTTTACTATTTACCGAACATGCCTTGATACAGCAGTTTTCTTCACACAGGAATCTGTTATATTCAGCGTTTCTTGAATAAACTGCTGCTGACAATCATCACACCATCCTGATCTTTTTTTTATTCCAATTATATGGACACTGCAATGCATTTCTGCCACTGGTGTCACCGTCGCCGTGAGGTTTCATATAAAGTCCAAATGCGACAAAATCGTCGCTGCGCGTCGTATATTGTATGTGCAAGTGAAAGCGTGCGAGGGTGTGCCGGCTATCACGGCTCAATCTCGCGCACGAAAGGAAGCGCACCATATCTGTCACGCGCAATGCTCCTGGGTGAGTGTAGGGAGGGGTGCGCATTCTCCTCCGGGCGGCGCGGTTGGCCGCGCGCATCGATACATGCATGTTAGCGCTTTTAGGAGGACACAAGCAGAGGCACCTCGTCATTTGTGGTTCAGTAGAGGCCATCTCTTCTGTCTGTGCGCATGTACATGCCTGTGGCTCGGAGTGGCAATACCGTGTTTTCTTGTTTTCTTGCCCGCAGGACTGTCTACCATTTCGAGTACGTGCCGTCATCCCGAGAGATCATCTGCAAGCACCTGACAAATCCTGCAAAGCTTTACCGTCTGCCGGACTGGTTCCTGGAGGCGTTTGAAGACTGTTGAAATGTTTGCTTCAGTTGCACCTCTCGCTATTTATGTGATCTGTTTTTGATGATAGCGTACTAAAGGCAACCTTCCAGAAAATGAAGAGACTCTATTCTACTCACATACCTCATAAGTATTTAGTGAAGGTTTCATTGCACCAAACAAAAATTTTTGTACTTTATATTAAAATACGAGGATATTTGTGTCTGTAGTTTCTGTCATTCTTGCACAATTGTTCTTTTTTGGAATGTTTGAACGAAAAGTCTTATCTTAAAATGTCATCGTTTAATTACCAAACCGTCAGCTTTTAGAAAATTGTGAATGTTTTTTGACGGAAGTATAATCTGTAGAAATGATTTCATTCATCATCATACCATTTCTCAGAAGCAAACATAAAAATAATAAACATTTTAAGTGCCTGCATAGTTGGGCAAATTTCTATTCTTGAAACGAACGTAGCAGTCAAGATGGTAAGCTTTGAATATAAGCTGCCTAGAGCAACTATTTGTTTATTATGTCACAGAGGCATTCTCGCTTTCACACTCGCACTGCCATAACGACTGTTGCACGTAGCAATAGACTAATCATTTGCGAACTTTCTGCAGTTTCAAGTGACTGTAGTACCAGGAAAATGTTGTGCAGGAAGGTTGACACCAACTGGCAAGAAACGCTACGTCACAGGGTTCATCGTTCCCTTCCCTGTATGTTGTGCACATCAGATTTTGTTACCGCTTTGCATGGATGGCGTAAATTATGAATGGTAATAGTCGTTTGGGAACAGCGCATTAAGAAAGTGCGAATGTGATCATGTAACGTCATGCGGTAGATGCCGCGCACAGAATACAAGTTCTGAAAATCACTCATTTTTTAGGGGTCGGCTGTTTACACAGCCACCTAGTGATTTTCAACGAGCCTGTGTCGAAGTTAAGGAGATGCTGCTGGTAAACGTGTGTGATGTTAAAAGCACCTTACGTACTCACGAATTCTATATAGTTTTCGAATAGGCTATTCTGTATCTGCTGTGAGTAGTAGTGTCTGTGTACCAAGAAACGCCAGTGCCCAATCTGAAGGGCATAAAAGGTGCGTGTTATATTTCGTCTAATTCCACGTTTCCATGTTGATGGAGCTGATTTGTTGCCAAATGTCTGTTTTAGGTTGTGTTTGTTGAATTTTCAGAAGTTACTCTGTGATTCTATTTGGAACAGCCTTAAAAATTAAGTGGAACCTTACGTTGCCTCTTCCGATGCATTGTGACTAGCAGCTGTGGCAGGTTTGCCATGGCCACGTGGAGCAGGGTCGGTGAGAGAGCTGAACCCTCTGCTGTGCCTCCGTCAAAAGTTTTTATGATCTCTGGCCGAGATTCTCCTAAGCCGATGGTGGCCACTCATTCTGATAAAATGGTCCAGACATAATCGTAGGTGCGTTTTCCGTATCGTTAGGAGGAAAAATTTGTTAGAATGATGTCGTATGAGATGTCGAAGGCTGCCTTGAGGTCCAGCGCTAGAATTGCTCTGGTATGACCTTTACTGGGACCAACCACAATATATTTCTTGAGCTGTAGTAGGATGTCCAGTGTAGACATACCTCAGCGACAATCTATTAAGGTTTTGGGGAAGAAGTGTTTCGCTGCATGGTCAGGCTGGATGCGCATAAGACCTACAAACAGCCGTCCTCATTGTCGAGTGGATAACGAACCGCGAACTTAACTTGTCTTCCACGGGTCAAAAAAGGCACACCAGTGAATTTTCAGGCCTCTGATCTTGGTCTTTGTGGCATTCATATGAGGCACACTGTTTTAAAATCGAAACCTATGCAGAACCTCTCTTTGCAGTCACTATAAAACTGCTGGTTTGTCCAGTCATGCCTCTAAAGCAGCCTTGCATTTCAGTATTATGCCCCAGATTTGTTGCGTCTGCAAGAAAAGGCAGTGCTTGAGAAAAATCGCAGCTCCTGCCACTGGGCTGTTCGTACAACTAGAGAGAACTGTGGTGCTTCCACTTGCATCGAATTTTTGTTTCGAAGTGTCGGTTTGAAATTTTCCAAGTCAGTTGCACATGCATGTGATGTGAAAATGGAAGGGAAACGCAATCGGCAATTGGACGGTCCGGACATGGTTCCATGCGCGACTTTTGTTTTCTGTTCATCGCGTCGTGTATCAGTTTCTCACACGGTGGGACATTGCTGCTTTTATTTATTTGAGTATTTGATATTGCTTGCGTTTGGATACGGTGCATAGTTCTGGCACTGTTTTTGTGTGCGACATGAGAATGTCACCTTTCACTTATGGCTGCAAACAATAACAAGGCCAACAATGTAGGCGTGCGGGTATATAGGCGCACTAGTGTGGCTTCTCAATACCAGAACGAGGAGAAATACCAGCAGGAACATGTCATGGGGAAATGAGCAATGAAAATATCAAAATCAAACGCACATTATTTCGACGCCATGTGTGATGACACTGTGACAACTTGGAGGTAGCAAGTACGGTTCTTTTTACTTTCTCACAAACTCTATGAATGATTAATGCCTCACTGTTGAGATTTGCATTAGTAATGTGTACCAGCATCGTAACAGCTGTTTCATTTTTCTTACACTTGTGAAAACTGGCTTCTATGAAGTTTGCTGAGCTGTCTTAATTTTTGAGTGAAGAAATGGCAATAGAATTTGCGATATCTCCACGCTAATAGATGTATGTCAAAGCACGTTTCTTTCTGTATATTTATTATGTTTATTCATATAATGGTTCACGTATGCATGAAATTTAATATGGAGCTAGCTGAAGCATGTATGCTTTAGAGTTGGACATGGCAGCCCGCTTGTTATATAAGAACAAAATGAAAGTCACCTACCCTGAAACATTAGGCAAATAGCTTTACGAATTAAGTACCAATCAGAGGGCAGTTATCATTAACACAACCCTGTTTTCTGAGAAGATTCTTTATTTTCACTCCATCTGTAATAAATTAGGAAAAACTTTCTGCTCTACGAACTGGTGAGATGTCTACAATTTGATGTGCAAAATTTACATTTGCTCCTAAATTGCTTAACACCATTTATTTGAAATGTCGAAATGCGTGGCTATACCAAAGCATTGTATTAAATAAAAAAAGAAATATACAGTAGCGGTCGTCAGCTAAACAGACATTGTTGAAAAATGTTTTTGTACACAGGCTCGCGCTACCCTTGAGCGCAAATTGAAATGAAATTGACACAGTGACAAATAAAATAACTTTTTTCATGAGAGAGGGTTATTGTGCAACTTGCAGTAAAGACACGAGCCAACGAGATAGAAGGTAAATGCTCCTGTTACGGTCTTAACAGCAGCCCCTAGTCTGCAATGTAGTCTGCACCCACCACTGTTTGCCATATGCATTTGAATTTATAAATGCATTTTGGTAAGCTCATTGCTAAATACACAGCTATACAAAGTAAGGATAGTAGCTTTATCGTTGTATAAACTCGTTTTCTAAATTAACAGGTACGGTGTCACACGTGCCCAGGTTAACATAAACACATCCCACTCAATTACGGTGGACACTTCCTGTCAAAATGACGGTGTGACAAGCATTGCACAGGCCAACCCGAAAGCCCGTGTCCAAAGCGTCTGGAGCAGTTTGAATCAGCAAGCCCGGGCTGCGCTCGGGCCCGCTCGTTAAAAGGCCTAAGTTGTGCGTTGGAGCATGCGTGAACATTGTGGATTGCATAGACTAAGGCATTCTTTGCCAAGCTTAAACGACACGTGGAAAGAGCTGGCTCTTACTATACCTTAGCAAGGAAAATACAGTAGAAATACAGATGAAAGAGAGAGAAGGAAACGTTTATTGAACGAAAACAGTGGGCCTCTGCGATTTTCTACTCCTGTCTACCCTCGGGCGGCCAGAACCAGCCAGGATTATTTTGGTTTGGCTGCTCTCTGGACGTCTCTGGCTAGCAGAGGACAAAAGAGGCGAGCACTTGCCGCCATCTTTGTGGTGACTTGACAGATTGGAACACTGGCGCTTGAAGACTTAACATTACCTCACTCAGCCAGCTGGCTACGGTTGTCTTTGGATTTCTTGCTGGCATTATCCTATTAGGTGCTGACGCACCTTTCCGCATTGCGAGGCGGTGCGATACGAGCGGTGGTGTGTGTGTGCGTGTCCCATGAAGGCTTCTTTCCAGTGGTGATCAGTGCGCCATGCTCTGATTCGTGCATGTGATCTGCATCGTGTTCCGTGCAAGTTCTAGATGCTTATTCACACACATTGCTGTACATTTTTGGTTCGTCTTTCTCTAGTGGTGTTCCTTTTTACATATCTCGCGTATGTTTGCGGTGATATCTACTTTTCTTGCAGTTATCGCGAAGGCGTTGCAGCTAGCCCGTGTTCACTCTGTCTGTCCATCGTATGCTGGGGTGGCAGCTAGAAACCGATCTGTTCGAACTGCAGCCTGTTGACGCTAAGAATGCAATAGTTGAGTAATAGGCACATGTACATTAGCTCATTGGTCTCATGGTCACAATCAATATTGTTTTTCGTGTGAAAGTTTTCGCTTGTCGCAGGCGATGTGCATTTTCATGTGCCAGCCACATCTCCAGCTCATCACCAAAATGAGAAGCACCATCAACTGAAACAAACTTCATGAAATTGAAGCGCAAGCAGGTTAGTACGAAATTTTATGTGTACTATAAGACGCATCCAATATCCTGCTTTTTCATGTCTTTTCAAGTGACAACACAATGCCAACTCATCAATGTCGCTGGCGGGCGATGTGATCGTTGCAAGCTGGGATCCTCAAACAGTCACTTTCGAGCATACAATCACTGACGCGCGATTTCACGTCTTGGCATCAGATGTGTCAGAGGCCGTGTGTTACGCTGTGCAAGGCGAGGTTGGCCCAGTGTGCGTCCTGTGCCCAGTCACGCGAAATCTCGCGAAAGTCATCGTATTGCTGAATGCAACTATATATTTCATGCTGGCACTGCATAAATGGGCCAACTATGCCGAGCACGTGCCAGCCTCGCCGGGCACTGCCATGCTGGTAGAATTACATTTGGCCAGCTGTCCGTCCGGCGTTCGATTGTACAAACTTTGGGCAGCTCCGGGTTGTCTTGGGATCCCAGCCCACGGGACTTCCTATCAGGACAGGAACCCAGCTGGCTGACGTCTGGCTGCCAGAACTCCAAAAATAGAAGAGGCCCAGTGTCCCGAGCGAGGCCCGATATCACTCTGATGGCAACGAGTTGTTGGTTTTCCAGTTCCCTGAGGGCGAGCTTGGTCTCTCACGTTTCGACTAGGTCGCGTTTGATTGCTTGTGGTGCTCAGTTTCGGTCCATTTCCAGTTGCATTTCGCTGCCCTCATGCCACGGGCATTCCAGTAGTAAGTGTGCCAGGGTGTCGGGTACATTGGAGAGTGGGCAGAGGTAGCCTTGGAGCGTCTGGTAGAGGTAGTGCATTATCATTCCATGATTGTACGTGTTACTTTGCAGGTGTCTGAGGATCATGCTTTTTTTCTGTGCCGAGTTTTGGGGGCGGTGGAGCGTACACCTGACGCTCGTGCCTGTAGTGTTGTAATATCTTCGAACATTTGGTGGGTACAGCCTCTGCCTCTTAAGCTGCAGGTCGGAGAGCGCGCTGAGCACTCTCCGACCTGCATCTTTGACTCCGATCAGGCAGATGAAGTTCTGATCTTTTTTTGCCCTTCGACAAGAACCAACATAGTTTCCGTGTAAGCAAAAATAAATTGCACAAAAAAAAATGCTCTTCAAACTATTTCTTTGTTACCGCGTTATTGATTGTATTGTTACAACTCTCGATACAATTATGTTATTTTATCTAAATCAAGGGTTGTCTCTTTCTACTTGTGCTTTTATTTTATGCTATATGCTCGTGAATTCGCCTCTTTGTATATATGCAGATATATGCGCGGGTAAATGACCTCAAAGGACCAGATCGTACGATCAAGTTAAATGCCCGCGTACCAACAGGAAACAGCACAGTCAGTGGGCCAGATCACTGATGTTCCCATGGGGGAAACGAAGAATGCTGTCTTGATTGCTCATACACTGCAGATGATTAGACCCCGAGAAGGTAAGGCTGACACATCTGGTACAATCCACTAGTAAAGTATATATTTCCCGGGCCGGAAAACCAAGCCCATGCAGTTCCCTAGGCGTGAGTAAGAGCCGCAGCAGCATCGAGCGAATTGATCTTTGTACTGCTCCTTAATTGAGCGTGAACTAAACGGCAAGATCTGGGGGCACAGGAAGCTCTCAACCGTTGGTGCACCTAGACAGTGCCCAGCGCAGATCACCTTTAAGATAGGCTCCGCGTGTCCGCATTCAGCCGTGCCATACACAGCCACCGCCCAAGTAGAACCCTCCTTCTTCTCCTCCTGCTGCCTTGCGTGCAATAGATCACGGCGCATACCTCCCTGTCTTCCTCCTTTAAGCTGCCATCCTCACTCTCGCGTGCTTTCACTCGCACCTACAGTACAGTGAACTAGAAGACTTTCTAGTGGCGTGAGCGGCTTCCTGATAGCGCACCTTTCAGCGTGGAATGATTCGGCGGCGCTGGAGTTGACCACTCTTGACAAATGCTGCCGGCCACACTGCATCCTGCAGCGGTGCAGCATTATACTGAATGGGGTTTCTTACGAGAAACTCGCCAGCCAGTACTTCAGAAGGAAACAAGAAAACGTCCAGATACGTGCACAGAACGAAGAAATGGCGTGCCTCGTGTATCAGTTTGAAGCTAGGAACAGTGTTGGTTTAGCAAGTTCACTGTACTTCAGCTATAGTTGTTCAGCTGTCCGTAAGGAAAGCGCATCAGCATGGATGTGCTTGCTAATGGAAGGTGCCTGAAGTATATTGAAACCGCTTGGCTGATTACTTCAGTGCCATACGCAAATGGAGCTGTTACAGGAAACGGTACCATTATTGCTTGTGAGCACGCTCGCAGGTGCTCTGAATGGTCTACCTAGAGGTAGGGTCAAAATTTACATATTGCCCAAATGACTGCAAGACGCTCTTTCTCAGTTGCTGAGTAGTTTGCCTCTGCTTTCAAGAGCTTACGGCTGGCATAAGCTATTACTTTCTCCTGGCCATTCTTCCGCTGCGCTAGTATGGCACCGAGGTTGACGTTACTAACCTCGGTAGGAACTTCAGTGTCAGTTGTCTCATCAAAATGGGCAACCATTGGAGAAGCTTGCAGGCATTTCCTTAACTCGTCAAAGGTGTCTTGTTGTTCGCTTTTCCACATGAAAGGTTCATCTTCTCTTGTTAGTATTGTAAGGGGCTCAGCAATCTTTGAAAAGTTTTCTACAAATCTTCTGCAGCATGCGCATAAACCCAAGAATCGTCACCTGACTTTTTGGCTGTGAGTGTCAGGAACCTCGCAACAGCTGCTGTCTTTACGGAATCTGGCTGAACGCCTTCAGTACTGATGACATGTCCGAGAAACCAAAGTTCATCGAAGCTGAATTTACATTTTTTCCAGCTGAATTGTCAAGTCTGCTGCGCAAATAGCTTCTGATACTAGTCGCAGGCGCTCTAGATGTTGGTCAAATGTTGTGGAAAATACGACCACGTCATCCAAATACACTAAGCATGAATGCCATTTCAATCCTGCGAGCACAGTGTCCATCATTCGCTGGAACGTTGCGGGCACGGAACAGAGGCTGAATGGAAGCGCTTTAAATTCGTAGAAGCCATCAGGGGTTACAAATGTTGTATTTTCATGGTTCTGCTCATCCACCTCTATTTGCCAATATCCACTCTTGAGATCCAGGGAGGAGAAAAACTTTGCACATTAGAGCTGATCTAACGTATTGTCGATACGCGGGAGGGGGTATACATTCCGCTTAGTTACGCTGTTCAATTTACGGTAGTCAGCGCAGAATCGAAGTGTATTATCCTTTTTCTTAACGAGCACTACAGGAGACACCCATGGACTGCTGGAAAGCTCAATAACATCATCTGAAAGCATCTCCTCTCTTGCTTCTTGATGATCTCCCTTTCTTTTGGCAACACTTGATACGGGTGCTGGCATACCAGTCTTGTGGCGTCCCCTGTTATCATTCTGTACTTTGCAACAGACGTGCGCCGTACCTTCGAGGAAGTGGAGAAGCAGTCAGAAAAATTTTTTATCAGGGCATATCTGTTTCTTTTGGGCTTCCAGGAGTCTCAGGTTGACAGTAATTGATCTGTCGACACTGCATGTTCCTGGCAGAGCAGTTGATGTTGTCGTTAGGCTTCATAATTTGGTCGCTACACAGAACTCGTGGAAATAGGCAATAGCTGTTCCTTGTGCGATCTGTTGGAATTCATTTCCGAAATTCATAAGTGCGACATTTGCATGGCCATTGCTTAAGGGGAGATGAGGGTCCTGAAAATTTTTTTTCTTATTTTTCGCATACTGTCACATGGTAGTGACGGTTAAGAAGGCAGCAAAACTGTGATTAAAGAAACGAGCATTTTATTGGGCGAACTTGTGCCTTCAAAAACAGGCTACACTCACAGAACAACGGTAGCGGCGAACACGATCGCCGGTCGCTGAAATCTGATCAGCAGGTCAAGCGCATCGGCTTTTATACATCAGTTGTCGAATGTTCCAGAGTAATCGCTGGGACCCGCGTGCCTTCTACAAAGTTCCACATTATTCGCATCGCGCACAGATGCGATCACACAAGGTTCAGTCACAGACAGTGGATGGAAGCATCGATAACATTCTAGAAACTTCAGATACATGCAGGCGCGTCCTGTGCTGTGCGGTAAAATTTGTTAGGCATGAAACGTGTCGCCCGATAAAGACAAGTACACGTGTCAATACCCCCTTCTTAAAAAGCATCAACCCGATGCTGCAAACAAACGAAAGTAATAAAGAAAAGCACTCGCAGCAAAGAAAACAACAAAATAACGAAGTTCGTCAGCGTCCGTAACAGGGTTTAAGACGCACCACGTGGACCACTTCAGATCGTGCGCGGCGCCGCCGTAAATGTGAAACGCCGCCTGGCACAACCTCGTTGTCCAGCGCGCCGATACGTCGGATGACCTTGTAGGCTCCGAAATAGCGTTGCAGTAGTTTCTCACTGAGTCAGCGTGTCGGGGTTCATAACCAAACATGGTCGCCGGGCTGGTACTCGACGAAGCGTTGTTGGAGGTTGTAGTGTCGACTGTCGGTCCTCTGCTGGTTCTTTATCTACAGGCGGGCGAGCTGTCGGGCTTCTTCGGCGCGCTGGAGATAGGTAGCGACGTCAAGATTCTCCTCCTCAGTGACGTGCGGCAGCATGGCGTCGAGCGTCGTCGTCAGGTTCCTGCCGTGAACGAGCTTCAACGGCGTGATCTGTGTTGTATCTTGCACCGCCGTGTTGTAAGCGACGGTTACGTTCAGCAGGACGGCATCCCAAGTCTTGTGTTCGACGTCGACGTACATTGCTAACATGTTGGCGAGGGTCTTATTCAGACTCTCCATAAGACCATTCGTCTGTGGGTGGTAGGCCGTTGTCCTCCTGCGCCTTGTCTGACTGTATTGCAGAAAGAATGGCCTGGGTGAGCTCCGCTGTAAAGGCCGTTCCTCTGTCGATGATGAGGACTTCTGGGGAGCCATGTCACAGCAGGATGTTTTCGACAAAGAATTTCAGCTGTGCTACCTTTCGGCAGTGCTTTAGTTTCAGCGAATCGGGTGAGGTAGTCCGTCGCCACGACGATCTACTTATTTCCGGTTGTTGATGTCGGAAAGGGTCCCAATAAGTCCATCCCGATCTGCTGGAATGGTCGGCAAGGAGGCTCGACTGGCTGTAGTAATCCCGCTGGCCTTGTCGGTGGTGTCTTGTGTCTCTGACAGTCTCGGCATGTTCTTACATAACAGGCGACGGCGGCGGCCAGGCGCAGCCAACAATGCCTTTCCTGTATCCTCGATAGCGTACGGAAAAATCCGAGGTGTCCAGCGGTCGGATCGCCATGTAGGGCGTGCCATACTTCTGGACGCAGTCCTGACGGGACAACAAGAAGGTTGTTGGCGTGCACTGGTGAGAAGTTCTTCTTTACAAGTAGGTTGTTTTGAAGCGAGAACGAACACACTCCTCACTTAAATGCCCTAGGGACAACGTTGGTGTGCCCTTCCAAATACTCGACGAGGTTTTTCAACTCCGGGTCTGCTCTTTGCTGTTCAGCGAAGTCTTCCGTGCTTAAAATGCCAAGGAAGGCGTCGTCATCTTCGTCACTTTGCGGCGGCGAGTCAATGGGGGCATGTGATAGGCAATTGGCATCAGAGTGTTTTCGTCCAGACTTATAGGTTACAGTGATGTCATATTCTTTGTCTTATGCTCCACCGCGCCAGCCATTCTGAAGGATCCTTTAAATTCGCTAGCCAGCACAAGGTGTGATGGTCGCTGACAACTTTGAATGGCCTGCCATATAGGTAAGGGCGAAATTTCGCTGTAGCCCAAGCGATGGCGAGGCATTCCTTTTCGGTTGTCGAATAATCGCCTTCCGCTTTTGACAACGACCGGCTAGCGTAAGCTATCACGTGTTCATGTTCATCTTTTCTCTGGACTAGGACGGCATCGAGGCCTAGGCTACTGGCGTCCGTGTGGATTTCGGTATCTGCGTACTCGTCGAAGTGCGCAAGTACAGGTGGCGACTGCATGCGTCGCCTGAGTTCTTAAAACGCGTCGGCCTGTGGTGTTTCCCACTTGAACTCGATATAACATTTGGTTAGATGTGTTAGCGGCTCAATGATGCGTGGAAAGTCATTGACAAAGCGCCTCTAGTAGGCACGCATGCCAAGGAATCTACGCACTGCCTTGTTGTCGATGAGCTGCGGAAACTTTGCGATGGCAGCTGTCTTCTGCGGGCCGGGCTGGACTCCAGACTTGCTGATGACGTGGTCTAGGAACAGAAGCTTATCGTAAGCGAAGCGACACTTTTCTGGCTTCAGAGTGAGCCCTGATGACTTGATGGCCTCTAGTACTGTCGCAAGCCGCCTAAGGTGATCGTCGAAATTTCCGGCGAAGACGATGACATCATCCAAGTAACAAGACACGTCTGCCACTTCAATCCTGCTAACACTGTGCCCATGATGCGCTGAAACGTTGCAGGCGCCGAGCACAGTCCAAATGTCATGACCTGGAACTCGTAGAGGCCGTCTGGCGTGATGAAAGCGGTCTTTTCGCGATCTCTCTCGTCGACTTCTATTTGCCAGTAGCCAGACTTGAGTTCCATCGACAAGAAGTATTTTGAATGCATCGTCTGTCCGTGGTAGGGGGTTATATCCTTCTTTGTGATCTTGTTTAGTCGACGATAATTGATGCAGAAACGTAAGGTTTCATCCTTTTTCTTCTCCAAGACAACAGGGGCTGGATGATGTCGTCGTGCAGCATTTCGTCGACTTGTTCTCTTATAGCTTCACATTCTCGCGGCGAAACTCGGTAAGGGCTCTGGCGGAGTGGTCGAGCGCACTCCTCGGTGATTATGCAATGCTTTGTGGCTGGTATTTGTCGAATCCTAAATGACGTCGAAAAGCAGCCTTTGTATAGTAGGAGCAGACTTCTGAGCTGTTGTTGCTTGCTCTTTCGGGAAGCTGATTAAAGTCGTAGTCTGATTTGGGAACCATGGTTATTGGGGTAGATGCGGCGGAATCAGAGAGGACAAGCGCATTACTGGTTTCCAGGATTTCTTCGATGTACACGATCGTCGTGCCCTTGCTGATGTGCTTGAACTCCTGGCTGAAGTTTGTCAGCAACACTTCAGTTTTTCCTCCATGCAGTCAAGCGATCGCTCTTGCGACGCAACTTTCACGGTCTAGCAGTAGACCTTCGTCACCCTCGATAACGCCTTCTACGTCGGGTGGTGTTTTGGTTCCGAAGGAAATGACAATGCTGGAGCGAGGCGGGATGCTGACTTGACTTTTGAGCACACTTAAGGCATGGTGACTACGAGAGCTCCCCGGCGGTATCGCTATTTTCCGACTGCGTTATCGACTTTGACTTCAGGTCTATGATTGCGCCGTGTTGGTTCAGGAAGTCCATGCCGAGAATGACGTCTCGTGAACGCTGTTGGAGGATAACGAAGGTGGCAGGGTAAGTCCGGTCATGAACAGTAATTCTTGCCGTGCAGATTCCAGTCGGCGTGATGAGGTGTCCTCCAGCAGTCGCATTTTGAGGGCCTTCCCATGCAGTCTCATCTTTCTTCAACTGGGCGGCGATGGGTCCACTCATGACGGAGTAATCGGCTCCTGTGTATACTAAGGCGATGACTGCGTGGCTGTCGAGAAGCACGTCGAGGTCGGTGGTTCTTTGTCTTGCATTACAGTTAGGTCTTGGCGTCGGATCGCAGCTGCGTTGCGTTGGCCTGTGGCTGATACGTGGCGTCGTCTTTCGTCGGCGTATTCTTTGCTTCGTCGCGACGTTGGCGTGTCGTTATGTCGTCGAGGTATTTTCTTTGGCGTCTTCGGCGGCGGCGGAGAATCTTCGTCAGTTCGACGAACAGCAACCGCACCTCCATCGGTTGCTGCTTTTAGTTTTCCGGATGTGGGCTCGCAGACCGGCCCCGGGCTGGGCCAGTGTATAGTTGGCACTGTGGCGACTGTTAGCGCCCTGGTGACGGCGAACAGGACGGTCGTCGAGGGCTCCACTCAGTGGTGGCGAGGTAGTCAGCGATATCGCGAGGTCGTTCGCCAAGTTGTGGTAGCAGCGCGTTCACGGCGAACCCTCGCAGTCCCATCTTCCGGTATGGGCATTGGCGGTAGACATGACCCGGTTCTCTGTAGTGGTAACAGAGCGGGCGGTGGTCAGGAGCGTGCCAAATGTCCGTCTTCCTCGCGTAGCGGCGCTGAGTGATGAGCAGGCGGGCTGGCGGTGGCGGCGGTGGACGACGGAATCGCGGCGTTATAGGGCCCTGGCGTGGTCGTGGAGGGTGGCCTTGATGGCAGGCGACGGCGGCGTAGGTCATCGCTTCCGGCTGGGGCTGCGGTGATTCAGGTTGCAGCTCAGGAACTCCAAGCGATCGCTCAAGCTCGTCTTTGACAATTTCGGCGATTGAGGCTACTTGAGGCTGCGACCTGGGGTACAATCTCTGCAGCTCTTCACGTACGGCCGCTCTGATAGTCTCGCGCAGATTGTCGGTGGCCAGTGATAGAATTCCTGCGTAATTGGTAGAGGTTGTGCGGCGGTTGAATTGCCGGTTCCGCATTTCGAGTGTCTTCTCGGTGCTGGTGGCCTTGCGAGGGAACTCTTCTACGGTCTTCGGTGGGCTTCGTATCATCGCGCTGAAAAGTTCTTCCTTGACACCCTGCATGAGAAGGCGGACTTTCTTCTCTTCAGGCATATCCGGGTTGGCGTGGCGGAACAGATGGTTCATTTCTTCCGTAAATATGGCAACGTTCTCTTTAGGTAGCGGCACTCGGGCGTCTAGCATGGCTTCGACCCTTTCCCTGCGCACGATGCTCGTAAAGGTGCGCAGGAAGCCGCTACGGAACAAGTCCCATGTTGTGAAGGTCGACTCCCAGTGCTCAAACCACGTTCTGGCGGCATCTTCTGAGGCAAAGTATACATGCCACAGCTTGTCGTCGGAGTCCCAGCTGTTGAAAGTCGTGATTTGTTCGTAGGTCTCCAGCCAGGATTCCGGGTCTTCAGTCGCTGCGCCATGGAAGGTCGGTCGGTCCCGAGGTTGTTGTAGGATAACGGCGGGACGCTGGGGCAGCCATTGCAGTTGTTTTGACCACGATCTTTGTCGTCTCAGGTAGAAGTCCGTGCTCTGGGGGCAGTCCTTGCAGTCTGCGGCTAGCCCGCTGGTCTTGGGCGATGTTGGTTTTGTCCTCGGGCTTCAGGCTTGGATCGCAGCTTTGCGGGAGCGTTCGATACATGAACGCACTAGCACCTCCACCAGATGTCACGTGGTAGTGACGGTTAAGAAGGCAGCAAAACTGTGATTAAAGAAACGAGCGTTTTATTGAGCGAAATTGTGCCCTCAAAAACAGGCGACACTTAATGAAGTGTAGCCTGTTAAGTGTGTCACTTAACGTAGTGGTAAACACATTTGGCGGTCATCAAAATCTGATCAGCAGGTGGAGCGCGTCGGCTTTTATGCATCAGTCGTCGAATGTTCCAGAGTAATTGCTGGGACCTGCGTGCCTTCCACAAAGTTCTACATTATTCGCGTCGCACACACGTGCAATCAGATTACACAAGGTTCGGTCACAGACAGCGGATGGAAGCATCGATAACATTCCAGAAACTTCCGATACATGCAGGCGCGTCCTGCGCTGTGCCATAACATTTGTTAGGCGGTGAAACGTGTCGCCCGATAAAGACAAGTACACGTGTCAATACGTTCCTTAAATTTTGTGTGGAGGTATATTGGTAGAATGCTGATTTCAAATATGTGTTTATATGTAAAATATCTCACTTGAAAAAAAGATACGACAAAATACAATACTCCTAATTAGGTCATTTCTTATGGACGTTTTTAATAATTTCTCATTAAAATAAAGTTTTTAAGAATATGTAGGCATTTCCAAAAGCCCACTGCATATCGTAAAGCTAAGCAAATACCAATAAAATAATTGTGAATATCACAAATAAATAGCAAAGTACGGAAAAAAGAACAATGTGGCAGTAATTCGCCTACATTTGATCTAACTAATAAACTCACATTTAACAAAAACGGAAAGCTTTAGGAAATAGCAGAGATATTACTAAAAAAAATGATACCTAGTTCACTGAAATTGGTTGATGTACACATCATCAAAACTTCTGTAAGGAAAAAGCACTTGACGAAAAAAAGAAAGTTAAGAAAATTGCATTAAATGTTTTACTGCCACTAGCTCTTTTGTCCATTGAACAAGTGGAAAACCTCTGGGCTCTAACAACATGCCCAGGTGTTGCTGAGCACAAGAACACCAAATTTACTGAAATCAATTCATGGAAACTATCAAACCTTTCATTCAAACCAGCACGGTTTTCGAAATGGTATATCAACAGTCACCCATCTCGTGGAAACCCTTCACGACTTAACCTTCCTGCAGAGTGGAAGGTTGCAAAAATAATTCCCATACCAAAATCAGGTGACACATCTTGCCTGTCTAACCAACGGCCAATTTCTTTAACTTGCACATGCTGCAAAATACTAGAGCACATAATCTTGAAACACTTAACAGAATTCACGGAATCAAACAATTTAATCCATTCAAACCAGCTCGGTTTTCGAAACAGTTTGTCAACAGTCACCCAACTCGTGGTAACCCTTCACGACTTAACTCAAAACATCAATGAGCAACTACAGGTAGACATAATCTTTATGGATTTCTCTGAAGCATTTGATAGTGTTTCTTGTTGTAGCTTCGACGGGGCGGTCGGACGGAGGATTTACAGCATGAGGCCTAAACGGCCGGGGCGCGCAGCGCCGCAAGAAAGCCAGACTGCTTCAGTCGGGGACCAGACAAAGAATGCTCTTTTATTTCTCCGAGGGGAAGCAGGAGGCAACTTACAGCGTTTGGCGCTGAGTGGCGCCCTGACGTAAACTACCCAAAACCGAAACCAGAAGCTAACACAGGATAACACATCACCTCTCCCTTGAAAGGAAAAATGCTCTACTCGCTCACCTCGCAACAAAAGTAAGTCATGAGTCAAAGAACACATGTTAGCACTGTAACACGCATGTTTAGTGATGACATCTTTACACAATAGAACATGACATCTTTAGCTTCCTCATTTAAGAAAAACGCACATGAAAACTGAATATGAACTATTGCACTCCAGTTCTGTAGAGTTTCAGTACCAGTCTTCGGAAGACGATGAGATGCAGCCTTGCACACACAGATCACACATGAAAAAAAATTCATAAAGTACAAAAGTAGACAGTACAAACATCTGTGTGCGGGGAAAGCACTGATGGGTGGCTCATTTTCCCTGAGCCTGACTGGAGACAGTCTCTGTGGCGGTCGTGGATTGGACATTGTGCGTAAAAGCACTTTACACTCCATAGTCCCCCCGTAAGAATGCTAAGGACTTTTAATGTTTAAAAAAGCTCTTTTGGCATGACAGACAAATTCGTATGGCGGTCAGCACCGTAGTAATGATGTGCGTACAGCACGATTACGCTACAAGAAACGTAATGTATCCCTATACCAGTAGTAACTGGAAGAAAAGGTGGGAGACAATCATCAAGGGAAGGGTAGTCACTGGAGTGTCTTTGCAGTGAATATTCCAAGAAAATCCTGTAGTGCAGGGCATTTCACAAGTTTGGATGCATTCCATTATTTGCCATTTTCAAGCATGAAAGTATTGCGACCTACCCTACGGTAAATCTTAACTGGACCCGAGTATTTAGGACCGGACTTTCTCGAGTTACGTACTCGGTCAAGATCTCGTGGACGAAATTGAGGGCATTTCGATGCACGACGACGGTCCACGTACGTCTTAACACTTTTGGTGTGAGAGCCAAATTCGCATGCAATCACTTTCTTAATAGTCTGGAAGCTATACTCGGTATCCTGATCCCAGACAAACGGTTGTCCTTGCTTTAGCAGTTTCCTAAGCGCCTCTACCAATTCATCGTACTGCGGGATCGGTTTAGCGTAGTATCGCATGACACCGAGAAATGAATTCCGCGACTTCTTGTTAGTTGGCTGCGGTGCCTCAACAACTGACTGAACTTTGTTTTCCAGCGGCGAAATACCGTTTGCAGTGCAGACTTGCTCACGGAGAACCCAAGGTTGAGGACGCAGTTTCGCCTAGACTGGTTGCATTGAAGTTCAAAGATGAACGTCGTGGATGAAGTCATTTACAAGTTCCGATTGTCCCGGGTATGACTGGGCAAACTCCGAGGGAGCGTTATGCGGAAGAGACGGAAATTGAACGCTTGGGTCAGCTGGAACTCTTGACACTTCTTGGCATGTAGCGAAATCAAACTGTACGAGCAGGGGACTGTCGATGCTTTCGGTTCCTCAAACGGCAAACTGAAGCGAAATGTCGTACTTTTCCGCACGCACGGCAGGAAACGTGCTTGGCTGGACAGCCTGGATCAGATGCGATGTGGTGGGGTGAACCACATCGGCAACAATGGGGTGCGAATTCTCGACTGTCTTCGCCGAGTTCGGGCCGGGCGTCACGTTGGCCGGCCGCTCGAGGATGCGACTGTCCGCCACGCCGTTGATCGCCACCTTGCGCGCCCGCGTGAGGAAGGAGATGGCTGGCGACGTCATCTTGGCGTTGCATCAAGACGCGCTGAGCAGACGAGCTGCTGAAGACTTGAAGTTCCTTGTCAACTTGCTCCACGCTTCGTCCGATTTCCTCTGCTTTCTTGAGCGTGAGGGACGATCCTTCGTATAGTAGCCATTCTCGTACTCTTTTTGATGCGGCGTCTTGGAGGATTTGGTCGCGAAGAGACTGGTCATGCCAAGCGCCGAACGCACAAACAGGCGCTAGCCTTTGTAGCACGGTGACGAAGTCCTGAAAGGTTTCTCCGGATAGTTGCTTCCTTTCCCGGAAGATAATGCGGTGCACCACGGGATTGGTGCATTCTTCGTAGTGCTGGTCGAAGATGCGGAGAATTTCTTCGAACGTAGTACCCGTCTGGTCCGTCTGCGACGCGAGGTCGTAGTAGAGACGCTGCCCCTCGAAGCCTAAGTTACTCAGTCAAATGGCCTTCTTCCTCTTGTCTTGTAGTGCCTCGCCTCCGGTTGCCTCGAGAAACGTGCAAAAGTACCGTTCCCAGTTGAGCCACGGTACCGCAGGAGTACCGGGTAGCGGCAGGAAAGGCGGCATGGGGGTACGAACGCCATGCCGGGCACCAAAAACAAAGGCGGAGGAGTTGCGGTTGACGGAGGAGACGTAGTTGCGGTGTCTTGCTTGCCTGAAGCAGGAGGAGGAGCTGAAGTAGTACGGCAAAGTCACGTAGGAAGCAGAGTAATGGTTTACCTCGTCGCTAGTTTGTTGTAGCTTCGACGGGGCGGCCGGACGGAGGATCTACAGCATGAGGCCTAAACGGCCGGGACGCGCAGCGCCGCAAGAAAGAGCCGGAGTGCTTCAGTCGGGGACCAGACAAAGAATGCTCTGAGAAAAGGTTTATTGGCGGCTCCTAATGTAAAGGCACAGCAACCGGGAACGGCGAAGCAGCCCGAAACACTGTCCAAACGGACGCCAGCAATCAACAGCGCGAGGCGAGACGAGCCGCGCGTTGGCGATGCGGCTGTGCCGCGAGGCGCGTCTTCTTCTTCACAATCTCCCCCCGGACAAAAAGAGCCATCCTGGCACCTTAAGAATCGGGAGGCAGAGGGTCGTGGTAGGGCTTGAGACGCGAGACGTGGACAATGTCACGTCCACGCCGGCGCAAGTCTTCAGGTGGTGACAGGGGCTCAATGAGAAAATTCACCGGGGATGTTTGCTCCGAGACTCGGTAAGGCCCTTCGAATTTTGGGACGAGTTTCGAGGAAAGCCCCGGCGTTTGGAAAGGGACCGACAACCACACAAGAACGCCTGGAGCGTAGGTCATGTTGGGATGCGTGTCGATGCGGTTTTCTTTCTGGCGCTGCTGTTGCTCTGCTGTAAAGGAGCGCGCTAGCTGGCGGCATTCTTCGGCTTGTCGGGCGACTTCGGAAACAGGTAGACACTCGGAGGCGTCAGGACGGTATGGAAGGAGAGTGTCGATGGTATGCGTAGGCTCGCGGCCATACAGGAGGAAGAAAGGTGAAAATCCCGTAGTGGCCTGGATCGCGGTGTTGTACGCGAACGTGACGAATGGAAGAATGCGGTCCCAGTTACCATGATCAGATGCCACGTACATAGAGAGCATATCACCAAGTGTGCGGTTAAATCGCTCTGTGAGCCCGTTAGTCTGTGGATGGTATGCCGTGCTTGTCCGATGAATAATATGACATTCCGAAAGCAAACTTTCGACGACTTCGGAGAGGAAGGCGCGACCTCGATCGCTGAGGAGTTCCCGAGGTGCGCCGTGTCGAAGCACGAAGCGATGTAGGACGAAAGAGGCTACATCCCGCGCGGTAGCACTTGGTAAAGCAGCAGTTTCGGCGTAGCGTGTCAAATGATCAATAGCAACTACGATCCACCGATTGCCGTCTGGTGTCATAGGAAGCGGGCCGTATAGGTCGATGCCGACGCGATCGAAGGGTGTGGCAGGGCACGGGAGCGGCTGCAAGGCACCAGATGGGCGTAAAGGCGGCGATTTGCGGCGTTGACAGTCAAGACAGCACCGAACAAACTTGTGAACAAAATTGTACATGCCGCGCCAGTAGTAGCGGTGGCGAATTCGTTCGTACGTCTTGAAGACTCCGGCATGGCCACACTGCGGATCGTTGTGGAAAGCGGCACATATTTGAGACCTTAAGCTGCGGGGAACCACCAGAAGCCACCGACGACCTTCAGGAGTGTAATTGCGTCGGTGCAGCAGCTGGTCACGAATGGCAAAATGAACTGCTTGGCGTCGAAGGGTTCGGGATACAGGGATGGTCGACGATCCAGAAAGATAGTCGAAAAGAGAAGCGATCCACGGGTCACGACGCTGTGCGGTTGCAAAGGAGTCCATGTCGAGAGATGATACGGAATGTGCGGAAGTTGTTGCGCAGGCCGAGTCTGGAGGTAAAGGTGAACGAGACAAGGCATCTGCGTCGGAGTGTGTGCGTCCACTGCGGTATACGACGCGAATATCGTACTCCTGGATGCGTAGTGCCCAACGGGCTAGGCGGCCAGTGGGATCTTTCAAGTTGGCGAGCCAACAAAGCGCATGGTGATCTGTGACCAAGTCGAATGGGCGCCCGTACAGATATGGTCGGAACTTGCCAAGTGCCCATACTAAAGCCAAGCACTCTTTTTCGGTCACGCTGTAATTGGCCTCAGGCTTCGTCAGTGTGCGACTCGCATAGGCGACTACATATTCGGGGTAGCCCGCCTTTCGTTGGGCGAGTACGGCGCCGAGACCGACCCCGCTGGCATCTGTATGTACTTCAGTTGCAGCTGACGGGTCGAAATGGCGAAGAATAGGTGGGGAGATGAGAAGACGACGCAGCGTAGCAAAGGCGGAGTCACATGCAGGGGACCAGCAGGAGAGGGCGGCGTCACCGCGTAGAAGCTGAGTCAATGGCGCCATGATCGATGCGAAATTTCGAACAAAGCGCCGGAAATATGAGCATAGGCCCACGAAGCTTCGAAGTTCTTTGATGGTCTGAGGCTTCGGAAACTCGGCGACTGCTCGAAGTTTTGCAGGATCGGGTAGAACGCCGTGCTTGGACACAACGTGGCCTAAAATGGTGAGCTCTCGCGCGGCGAAGCGGCACTTCCTGAGGTTGAGTTGAAGGCCAGCGTTCGTTAGACAGGTCAAAACTTGTCTGAGGCGGAGCAGGGGAGTAGGAAAATCAGGCGAGAAAACCACGACATCGTCGAGGTAACACAGACATATAGACCACTTGAGGCCACGCAGCGTGTTGTCCATGAGTCGTTCAAAGGTGGCAGGGGCGTTACAAAGCCCGAAAGGCATCACCTTAAATTCATATAAACCGTCAGGCGTAATGAATGCGGTTTTCTGGCGATCGGCCGCAGCCATCGGGACCTGCCAGTACCCTGAACGCAAGTCAAGGGACGAGAAGAATTCTGCTCCCTGAAGACTGTCGAGGGCGTCATCGATGCGCGGCAAAGGATAGACGTCTTTGCGCGTTACCTCATTTAACCGACGGTAGTCGACGCAAAAGCGAATAGACCCGTCCTTCTTGCGAACGAGAACGACAGGAGATGCCCAGGGACTGTGCGAAGGTTGAATAACATCACGGCGCAGCATATCTTCGACTTGGGTGGTAATGACACGACGCTCTTCGGCAGAGACGCGATATGGTCGTTGACGTAACGGCTGATGTGAACCGGTGTCAATGTAGTGCTGCACTTCCGACGTGCGGCCCAGGTGAGGTTGTGAAACGTCGAATGAACTTCTAAATTTGTGCAGGAGATCAAGAAGGTCGGCGCGTTCGGCAGGTGTGAGGGTATCGGCGATGACATTCATGAACGCAACCCTGGACGTTTCCTCAAGCGCGGACATCGAAGATGGTTGGCCGGGGTCGACGTCAAAAGAGTCTCCAGGGACGTCAACCAAAGACGAAGAGTCGAGGAGTTCCACGAAGCCAAGGCATTCACCAACGAGCAACGTAATAGGCGCACAGAGGGGATTGTAAAAGTATATATTGCTGCAGCGCCAGCCATGTCAAGCGTCGCGAAGGGTAGTGGGAGAGATTTACGGCCCATGAAGACGTCGGACGGCGTGAAGAGGACCGTTGCATCAGCGATGGCATCGCAAAAGACGGGTACGAGGGCGAAGGAGCCAGGTGGAATATCTGTGTCCTCGCGCACGGAAAGTTTAGAAGGGCGGTCGCAATCTTCGTCCAAGGGTGCGTCACAAGGGGCAAATTCAACTTCGGCGCGTGCGCAGTCGATCACGGCTTTATGACTGGATAAGAAGTCCCATCCGAGGATGACGTCATGCGAGCAGGTGGGAAGAACAATACACTCGACGATGTAAATAATGCCGTTAATAAGCACACGCACAGTACAGGCTGTGTGCGGAGTGACGTGCTGCGCGCTTGCCGTACGAAGCGACAGTCCAGAAAGCGGCGTGGTCACCTTGCGCAGCGAACGGCACAGTTTGGCGGCTATCACAGAAACGGCTGCGCCGGTATCCACAAGAGCGAATGCTGGAACACCTTCTACACAAATTTCGACCACGTTAGCAGGAGAGGCGCGAGGACTTTGACAGTTCGAATGGGGCGCAGTTCTTGCCTCTTGAACTGCGACGTTCAGTTTTCCTGGTCAGGTGGTGCGGGTCGCCGACGCATTGGGGAGAACGAGCGTCGGCGAGGGGATGGCGAGCGACGCGAAGGAAATTCTGGGATGTCAGCACGAGCATACGGTTGGGGGGAAGGAGCGGCGTATTGGCGAAATGGCAGGCTGCCGTACTGGAAGGGCCGCGAGGCGTCGCCGAACGCTTGAGGACGACGGCGGCAATATCGGGCGACGTGTCCGGGAGTGCAGCAAGAATAACAGATGGGTCGATTGTCAGGTGTTCGCCAAGGATTAGCGCGCGGTGCGGTCCAAGATGTAGCATGGGCTTCCGGTGGCAGCGGTTGGGACTGGGTCGTGAAAGACGCCGGTGGAGGCCTGCGTACTGCCTGCGCGTACGTAAGAGGCGCGGCCACAGGCAGGACTGGCTGCGCATAGGTGAGAGGCATAGCGACAGGCTGCACTGCCCGCGTAGAGTTGAGATTCGCGGCTGCAGGCGGCTGATGGTGTGCGGAAGGGACAACTTGGGCGACCTCTTCGGAAATGAGGGTGCGGAGCGAGTTTGGAAGACGGGAGGTGGGCTCCTGAGTGAAGGGGACTAAATAAAGTTGGCGGGCAACTTCCTCACGCACAAAGTCCTTGACCCGCTGAAAGAATGAGGATGGGTCGTACAAGTTGTCAAGGCTCGCCAACAACTCGTCGCTTCCCAAAGGACTCCGAGTCGAAGCGCGTTGCTTCCTTAACTCATCGTAACTTTGGCACAGGCTGACAACTTCAGACACAGTGCGCGGATTCCTGGCTTGGAGCATCTGGAATGCGCCGTCATCGATGCCTTTCAGGATATGGCGAATTCGCTCAGCTTCGGGCATTGCGGCGTTGACTCGTTTACAAAGGTCCACGACGTCTTCTATGTAGCTTGTGAACGTTTCCGCCGTCTGCTGTGCTCGGGCGCGCAAGCGCTGTTCGGCACGCAGCTTGCGAACAGCGGGTCGGCCGAACACTTCCGTAAAGGTTGTCTTGAAGACTGACCATGTGGGCACGTCACTTTCGTGGTTGTGAAACCACAGTTGGGCAACACCAGCCAGGTAAAAGATGACGTGAGTTAACTTGGCTGGATCATCCCACTTGTTGTGTGCGCTCACCCGTTCATATGACGCAAACCAGTCTTCTACGTCTTCGTCGTCTGCACCGCTGAAGACCTTGGGGTCCCGTTGTCGTGGAACGCCGGTGCAGGTGATGGACTGTGGCGTCGGTGCCGTTTGGGAGGAGCTGTCGGTCATGGCGGGTGGTAGCGTTCTTGATCTCAGCTCCAGGGTTTCAAGCGACGGGGTTTGAGTCCCAGCACCTCCACCAATTGAGAAAAGGTTTATTGGCGGCTCCTAATGTAAAGGCACAGCAACCGGGAACGGCGAAGCAGCCCGAAACACTGTCCAAACGGACGCCAGCAATCAACAGCGCGAGGCGAGACGAGCCGCGCGTTGGCGATGCGGCTGTGCCGCGAGGCGCGTCTTCTTCTTCACAGCTCTTTTATTTATCCGAGGGAAAGCAGGAGGCAACTTACAGCGTTTGGCACTGAGTGGCGCCCTGACGTAAACGACCCAAAACCAAAACCAGAAGCTAACAGGATACCACATTTTTCATGTTAAATTGCTTCACAAACTTAACCGCCTACTTGGTAACAGCCCTCTTGTTGGTTGGATCAATGACTTTCTGTCAAACCGCTCCCAATACGTAGAATACAATGATCACCTTTCTGATGCTGTCCCTGTTTTGTTCGGCGTTCCCCAGGGCTCTGCTCTGGCCCCACTTCTGTTCTTATTATATATAGATGATATAACAAACCAAGCCGACGTCACCATTTGCCTCGTTGCAGACGACTGCATTCTTTATCATACTGTGCGTAACCACGAAGATCAAGCAAAACTGAACAATTCCCTAAATAAGGTAGTGCAGTGGTGTGCGACTGCCAAATGGTGATAAATTCCGACAAAACTGTCTGCATGTCGGTCACAAACAAAAAATAAAGTCTGCAGTTCCCGTACGGTTTCAACGGCACTATTCTACAAAGCGTCACCCAGTATAAATACTTAGGCGTAATCATCTCATCCAACCTCAGCTGGAATGCGCACATACAGCATGTAGCTAAAAAAGCCTTGAACAAACTGTTCTACCTCAAACGTACCTTATCGCATTCCACCAGCCGGACAAAGCAGCTTGCTTACGTCAGCCTTATCAGACCGGCACTCGGATATGCCAACATAGTATGGTTTCCACATTCCAAAACCCACATTCATACGCTGGAACGCATACAAAGAAAAGCTGCCCGATTTATCTATAATCGTTTTAAATGCACAGATTCACCAATCGAACTTCTCTCTTGCGCCGGTCTCGCTACCCTCGAAATTCGAGCTAAGGTTCAACGATTAAAGTTCCTATACTTGGTATTACACAGTGCGCTGAAGTTGGATCCCGCTGCCTATCTAAAGTACAAACACACTAGACCGACTCGGCATAAGCACGCTTTCACACTAGAGGAATTTCTTTGTAGCAACAATACTTTTTACTTTTCATTCTTTCTGCGAACTGTGCGAGAGTGGAACTGCTTAAACCCTGCTATTACTGCCCAGCCCGCATTAGAAACATTTACAAATCATCTAAAAGAAGCAATCGCAATCACAACTTAGCGTTTTATTTATTTTTATTTTTATCTTTTTGCAAGAACAATTGTGTGAAGACCAGTGTGTTACTCAATAAATGTAAGTGTCCATGTTTTTCTATGCTAACTCCTTGTTTGTTCAGTGTTTCCTGATATTGTACTTTTTTGATGACCATGTGCCCACTCCTGCAATAATCCCTATCAGGATTGACAGTATTGTGAAATAAATAAATAAATAAATAAAATAGGGCAAAGGCACTTGACGAAAAGAAAAACACCCAGCAAGTCACTTTCAAGTTCTTGAATGCTGTCACAAGTTCGCACAAGACCTGGGCAGTAGTCTTGAGTCTTGTCAGGCTTGTGCTTCTTGGCCATTCTCTTCATCTTTTCAGTCTCTTCGTGACCTTTCTTAGACCTGTAAAGCCTTTGTTTGTCCTTTTCAAGGCTCCTTCAAATTAGGGAGCTTCCAGGACTATAGCCAAGCTGCACTGCAACAGCCTTGCTGGTTAGCGTCATTCCCTGATTGTAGCGTGACACTGCTTCAGCAACACCCCTTTCCACAGCCAGCAATGAGTCGTGTCTGTTTTTGGAGCTTTGGGTCCAGATTACAGAGTGCAGGCACTCAATGGCATTTTCTATCGTGCCATTACTGCAGCACTGTTAGAGGGCCTGGTCACCTAGCCTTGCAAAGGCTGCCTCTAGTGCATTGCGAATAAACCTTGGCAGAAGGTTTTTTTGTGCGGTGGTGGCTTGGTTTTATGCGATGGACACTTGTGGGTCATAGCCCAGTCACCGTAGCCATCATCATCGGGGTCAGGTGCTCCTTGGCAGCCACGGCAATACCGAGAAAGAACAACATGGTCCGTCACCAGGCCTGTGTAAAGTTCAATAATGCACCCCACAGCTATGTTAGAATTGTGGCCATGGGTTTTCCAGGTGCCATCAAAAATGACGTCCACGTTTCCTACAGGGTTGAGGAAGTCCTTGTAGAGGATTCTGACTACTTCCACGCCTGCTGCCTCTGTGGCGATGGCTACTGTCTGGCAAGCTCGCACCATGGATTCCATGTGTCCCCTGAAGGTCTTCTGGTGAAGGCCCCGATGGGAGAGGTTCAGGGTGGCACAAAAGTCCACAAGGGCTGTCACTCCTTTTCCTATGCTTTGTATGCCTTTCATTACCCTGAGGTTGACCTCAAAGGGCGTGATGTTTGATGCTCCAGTGACTCGTGGCGATGAAAAACACCGCTCCGCGAAATCGCAACTCAAGCACGTGAGCAGTAGCCTCACCGCTAGGCCGTACTATTTCTCATAGTACTTCTTGAGCCCAATAGGAGCCATCCCACACTTGCTGCACGTTGTGGACGCGAAAAGCATCTGCGAAACTTTCATGCCGACAATGACGTACTCCGTGCCGCCATCGTCGTTGTCACTCACCGCGCCGATGCCTAAAAGCTCGAACTTCCGCGAAGTCGCACACTTTTTTGTCAAGGAATACTTCATGTTGTCTACACGTTCTTTGTGCTCTGCACACTCACCCTCCGTGTAAAACAACGTTTCGATGGGATGCGCACGCGAGCTTGGTCCAGCTGTGCCCACTGGCGATGCCGAAGTTGACGGTCTCGAGGAGCTTGAATCAGCCGCGTCAACCCGCAGTGCCGTGGCTTGCGGCAACACCGAAGTTCTCGAGGAGCTTAGAACAGCGGCGTCGATCCGTGGTACGATAGCTTGCAGTAACACCAAATTTGACGATCCGGGATGAGTTTGGCGCAGCAGCCCCAGGGGATCGCGGGACTGCGGTACTGCGGCTTGTGAGAACACCAAAGTGGCCATTCCCAGTGAGCCCGGCGCAGCGGCATCGATAGGTGGTACTGTGGCTTGCAATGACACCGAAGCTGCTGTAGTTTTTTTTTTGACGATACAGTTATCTTGTTCCAAGCATGTATCCTTTTGCGGACCGCTTTCTGCGTGCTTGATTTCAAACGCGAGTCCCGTCCCATTAGAATAATGGCATAAAAACGCACGCATGTACGCACGGCACGGCAGCCTGGCTAATAAATGTAGTAACGAATGTGCGAGCTAAAAGGGAGCGAATTAACAATGAAAATACTTACAGAAACAATGCGAGAAAAAGCTGTGGGGCACGAAAGACTGCACAACAAAAAGAAGCCTTGGGCGCACGCAGACAACGCGAAGGCACCACGCCGTCAGCACGCGGCCGCGCCGGCTCGTGAAGGAGAGGAGGCGCGCGCCAGGGCCGATCGGAGGGCTGCGCCTTGGAGAAGCGTGCGCTTTGCCCAATCAGCATTATTCTTTCCGAATTTCATCCCTCGAAAACGTCACCAATGCTGTCGCTCACAGAATGCCTTCGTCATGCTGAAAGGCACCGAAATAAAATATGGGAAACCAGCTGTCAAACGAAACCGAGATGGCGGTGATCACCCTGCATCGTCCAGAGCTTTGGCGGGTTGAAATTAGGGCACATTTTCGAGCTGGGCCTTCAATTCCAGCCCACCGATGCTTACAAATTGCTGTTTCTTTAATACTTCGAGAAGGAATTGAGCAATACTATTTTGTGGGGTAATACTTTGGACAATGAAGACTTCAAAATCGCGATTTTCAAAAATTGGCATTCTTTTTGCATATTTTGCGATTTCAAGACCTGCGTCACCTCTTAAGTGAACAAGACCTCGAGCCACGCAAATAACTTGGTTGAAAAGGAGCTCTATGTTTTCATCCGCTATGCCTTCGCGGTCATAGAATGTTTCATTCTCCACAAGAACGATTATACTGCAGCGTGGCGGCACAGTTACATTATCATCAACGACACGCAGTGCAGCAAGATGTCGCTCCTCCGATGCTTCGACAGGTATAGCTTGTTTTGTCGAGAAGGACACACTGGACCTACGTAGATTAATTATGGCACCGTTAGCTTGTAGAAAATCCATTCCCAATATAAGCTCCCGTGAACATTCTGGCAGTACAATAAAATCAGGAACGTAAGTAAAGCCTTTTATTGTAAGTCTTGCGGTGCATTGTCCAAGGGGCGTTTTATGGTGGACTGCCTGCTGTGCGTATCTGCGGTCCAGTCCACTACGTCAACTTTTTTCAGTTGCTTCGCCATCTTGAAGCTTATTACTAAATAATCAGCGGCGGTGTGGACTAAGGCATTCAGCTCGCATCCGTCTATTATCAACCACAAATCTGATGTAATGATTTCGTTCCTGCGCCTGTTTAGTGAAATTATCTCATCATCGCACTGGAACCGTGTTGAGGATCTTTGTAACTCTGGTTATCAGTGACCTCACCTCCACAGGTTGCTTGCTTCAGTTTTCCTGGTATGGGCTTAGTGAACGATGCCTAGGCAATCTTGGAGACGCGCGTGGGCTAGGTGATCGGTAGCGCATGGGTGATGCTGACCATGGTTTATGTTGGCGAAGAGTAATGGGGCTTTGGCGCGTGGACAAGTATTCTTCGATTTCTGCTGGCCGTTCACCGTTTCGGGGGCATGGTGCACTTAAGGGAAACCCCTTAATCCAGCTTGGCGGTACGGGCGGAACCTATACAGGTTACCCGCTTCTCCGCAGTGAAAACACAGGCCTGCACTCATGGTCACGCGAGACGTCACTTTTCCGGGGCCTTTGTTCCATAAAACGAGGTGCACACTGTAAAATAATTTACACCCTTAAAAGTGAAAAATGGTGTAAATGTGTCTATAACTCGCACCTTTAGGGTGCTATCTATATAATGGACACCCGAAGGGTGTGAGTTATAGACACATTTACACCCTTTGTCACTTTTTAGAGTGTAAATTATTTTACAGTGCACAGCGTACTGTCAGCGGGTAGGGAACGGTCATCACAACTGCTCCACTACTGTGTACCACGGTTTGCCTGAGTATTTCGGCGTATGACGTGCCTCAGTTCGTCCCGGACAACGTCGACGATAGATAGTGCAGTTGGAGTCTGAGGTGTCTGCAACTTGTTGAATTGTTCCCTGATCATTGACTGGATGAGCTCCGGCAGGGCTTCAAGGTCGTTCGACACGCCTCCAGAGAAGACATAAGCAGGTGCACAGCTTGCCTCATGGTTTTATTGCCGAGCCCGCTGTTCCAGTGTCTTTTCGATGGTAATTGCTTCGTATCTGAACTCGGCGACTGTGCGTGGTGGGTCGCGGACGAGAACTGCGAAGAGTTCCTGCTTTACTCCACGCATGAGATGGCGCAGCTTCTTATCTTCACTCATGTTTGAATCAGCACGCTTGAATAGGCGGGACGTGTCCTCGAGGTACATCGCCACATTCTCGTTTGTGAGCTGGTTCTTAGCTTGAAGTGCAATTTGCGCCTTCTCTTTTCGATCCGTGCTCGCATATGTTGCTAGCAGTTGTCGTCGAAATTCCTCCCAAGAGGACAAAGAGGGTTCGTGGTTTTCAAACCACGTTTTGCGAAGTCCTCCAAAGCGAAATATAAGCTACAGAGCTTGTCTCTTATTCCATTCATTAACGCTCACCACTCTCTCGAACAGTTCCAACCAGTCTTCCACGACTTCAAACCGGTCGCCATGGAATGCTAGGGGGCATGCGAGGTTGGCTTGCGACCTGCTGTGCCGGTGCTACCCGGCTAGTTATTGTGGCCGCGTCCGTTGTCTGAGTTCCTCTTGGCGTGAAGAGAAGAGGGCCAAATTCGGGTGAGTCACCTCGAAGATGGCGGCTGGTCCGCTGGTGTACAGGTGTCAGTTCCACGGTATGGACTCGCTGGTTGTCGGGGCTACGCTGACTTTCGTTCGTGGGGCTTCGACTTATACCTCACACCTCCCCCAGAAATGTAATGATGTTGAGGAACACAGGTTAACAAAGCAGCGATATTTAGCAGAAGTGTTGAAATCCGGGCCAGTTGGTACATAGTTGACGGAAAAAACCAGTAAAAAAATACACAGGACAAGAAGAGAGGTTCACACAACAACAATCTCTCTTCTTGTCCTTTGTGTTTTTTGACTGGTTTTTTCCTTCCAACGGCATTTATTAAGGGCGAACCTGTGCCCACAACTAAAAGTCACTGCAGTCATGAAGAAATCCCCGGCAGTCGTATTCTAAAGCTGGCCTCAAATTGGCTTATTTCTTCCCGCGTGATACCTTGTGTGCGTGGCGCATGTGAGCCGGGTCCAACTGGCTACACATGCCATGAAGATCTCTGCCTGTTGCTGCTGAACAACACGGTACGGCGTGCACAGTGTCCAATACGATAGGCGCGCAACTTAAATGTGACCAAGTTGTCGCGGTAGTATGAATGCGTTGCCGCGTCACCCACCAGACATTCTATCACATTTCCTTACACCCATTCTTTTCCTCATGTTTTCTGTTCTCTGTGCAAAATGACTGAATAGGTGCACACTGTACCATCCCTTCATTTTAGAAGTTCCGTGCACGTAACTGGCCGGGCTGGCGTGTAAAACACTATTCGATCAATAAAATTATAGCGTGACTTTAAATTTCCATGTCCACATGCTAAAAACTGCAGCTCACTTCCATGTGTACTGAGTAGGTATCCATTGCATGATCACTCTCTGCCAGCTTTTACGACCTGCTACTTTGCTGTCACCGCTGCCCAGTTATGACAACTTGTCGCAGATGCGACCAGATAAACTATATTTCAATAGATAATTCTTTTTGCCAATATGCTACTCGAATGTGTTCATACACTGCTCTAGGTTTACGGGTGGCGTTTAAGAAATACAACACTATAGTGTACACATCTCGTTTCCCATTTCTCCCAGCTTGCGGTCATCAGACGTGGGAACAAAAGCACATGTTATTTACATTGTTCGAAGACAGTTTGTTATTTGCAGAATAATTTAAAAATTAGCGCAGCACGTTAGAATAGGCACAAGAATTGCAGCATGCATTTATGACACTGCAGCCATTTATAATCGACTTCAGTTGCAGCTGTGCACTTCATTTCTCATCATGAGACTTATGCAGACCCGTGATGTAGAAGCGCATTCGTGTGAAAACGTAAAAAAACCGATCAACTTCATGGTTAATACCTTGCAATGTGCACCACAACCAACACCACCAGTGCTGTTGGTTGTAGCTAACTCTTGCTAAAGCAGCGAGTGAAAATGTGTTCGTGTTCACCGATAAACACGAAAAGCTTCAGGTAAGGGTAAAGAAGACCAGTGAAGTCGCAAGATTTCTTGAAAACGGCAGCATTTAAGGACTTTCCATCTGAGGCAGGCAGCAGGAGCTGGTTCATGCATGCACTACACTTTGTTTTCAGTACATGCTTCCTTCCGACAAAGCCTGCCACATAATAAGTAAGTATGTATGGGCGGTCCAGCACAGTGGGAGAGCTGCTATCAAGCCAGCCTTTGGCTTTTTCAATATCTCCCTCTTCAAGCAACAAGTCAATCGACTGCTGCTGCTTGTATGATGTAGCCGTCTGGTCTACAGCTGTCAAAAGCGAGCTTACAACTTACTCTTGAACGTTTGATCCAATGACGCCCTTGGCAAGATTGTAATAGGTAAGGCAATTAATAGCAATTAACGCTGCTTTGCGGCTCCGGAGTTTCTCGTGTCAAATATGCAGGCAGGTTGTGCAAAATCGTCAGAACTGCATAAGGGGCAAGCATTGACGTTCCCCTTGGCATTCAAACTTCAGCACCATTGATGGTATGCATGTAGCCTCTCGAAATAAAATGCAGTTCAAGGTGTAACTCGCATCAAGCGGCTTAAGTTGTCAAGCCAATTGAGATTATATTCCCAAAGAAGTCGTCGTTCTTCCTCTTTCGGGGCATTAAAAGATATAACTTACAACTTCTTTGCACATGCGCATATCCAGTTGTGCAACCTGGTGCATAACAATGGTTTAGATGCTTTTTCAGCCGTCTCGCCAGCATAAACAAGCCCACTTCACGGAAAAAGGCATGTCAGCTGTGCCACAGAGCAAACTAAATGGGAAGAGTGGGCGATGACAGCGCCGCCACTACTTTCGCCACAAGCTTGGACAGGGGCCAGCCAAGAGTAAAGTTTTTCTTCCTCCGCCGGGTTCTTCGCGTTTTCGTTCGTTCTCGGCTTTTCCTAAGCCGCTGCACTGTTCTCTGCTTCGGTATTCTGGGACTAAAGATGCTGGATGCCAACAATTTCAACTGAATTTATTTACAGGCAAACATTACTTGTTACACTGAGTATATAATAAACAAGGAAACGAGTTCACATTAACGAATGTGGCTGAGCAAAGGCCTCGGAGCAGTCTGTCGCTCCGATCGGGCACTTGATGAGATCGGTTCTTTGTCTCTCGAGTCTCAGGCCGCACTGGAACATATCAGTATATACTAAACAAGGAAAACGGGTTTGCATTTACGAATGCGGCTCAGCAAAGGCCTCAGAGCAGTCCATCGCTCCGTTTGGGCACCTGACGAGATTGGTTAGTCGTCTCTCAAGTCTCAGACCACACTGGAACATATATCAGTATATACTAAACAAAGAAAACGGGTTCGTATTTACGAATGCAGCTGAGCAAAGGCCTCTGAGCAGTCCGTCGCTCCGATCGGGCACCCGACAAGATCAATCCGTCGTCTCTCAAATCTCAACCACACTGGCCACTCAGCCGCGCACATTCTCACCCCCAGCCGCAGGACCCGCTGTCTGGGCTGTGTAACTCGCACTGGCGGTGGCCACTGCTCAACCCAAACATTCCCCATAGACTCCCTTCTCCAGATGCCAATACAGTGGCTCGCTGCACAATTTATGGCGCCCGCCAGGTCCAGTTCGCGGAAACCCCTGCCGTTCCCTTTTTCGCCGAACAGCGTCCGGCCACCACCTTCCCAAAGCAGGCGTTCTCCGGAAGCGGCCCGGGTGAGAGCCAACAGCACAACATTGCAATGTAACAGATACACAACCACAGAGTAGACCCCAGAGAAGTCGAGCAAGCACGCACTTCAACCAAACGAAAAAAATGCACGCATGAGTTTAACTAAGGCGAACATTCACAGCGACCTTATGCCCCAACCACTGGCACGCGTCGGAAAGCTTCGGCACGCGCCAAAGCGTCAAAAGCGTTGCTGAGAAACACGCCGAAGCGTGACGACGCGCAGCAATTATAGAGAGTTTTAGAATAGGGGCCCCGAACGTTTTGGGGCCCCAAAGAAATAGCGTCGACGCCACTGCGCATGCGCAAGACGCAAACTCCGTTTGGGTTTTGCGTTGGGAACGCTATTTCACCGATTTAGCGGAAGCCCAAATAGCGGCCCCAAAAGCTTTGCGTCGGCAAACATGGCGGCACCCAACAAAGTGACGGGTCTAACCTAGCACAAAACTGGGTTCGATTCGCGGTAACGCGTGAAGTTCGCAAGCTAGGAGAAGTGAGTGCGGTTATCGCTTTCTCTCAATTAGCGTGTGTTATTAAGATTGACTCATTAGACGCCGCTGATTTTGAATTCGATTGTGGATTTTATGGCTCGTAGGCCTAACACGGCTAAGCTTGGCTGGTGAAGGCTAGTAAAATTGGTTTGCTCAAAACTAAGCGTAACTAATTGTTGGCTGCTTACAGAGAATAACCTCTAAATTGTACTTAAACGCGAATACACTCAAGTAAAAATTACTATTCCATTTAAATATTTCTAATAGTTTTTCTTTGACGCCGTAGTGGCGCTGTCAGCGCAAGACGCTATCCGCAAACGTCAAACCCAATTTTTAAACTCTTTACTCCTACGTACCCCAACGCTAACCCCCGCAAAGCTCTTTGGGGCCCCAAACTATTGGGGCCCCTATTCTAAAACTCCCTTATGTCTACTGCCAATGCTAGAAGCTTGCCGACACGCGGCGAAGCTGCGCTGGCCTGTACCAATGAGAGGCTGCGACGCGTCGCAAGCGTCAACCAATCGGAGGCTGTGAATCCTCCGGCTGCTATGCCTATGATGACCGCCCATGCGAAGGCGCCGGCACCAATGATCGTCCGAGTTCTTTGGACGCACGATGCGCGCGACAGTGTTCCTGAAAGGCAGTGTTGTAATAGTAGCCCGACAACGACACGACCGACCGACCGACGACCGTGGGTTGTGGCAGTGTGACGTGGATCCGCAGTGACTTCGAACGACGCCGACTAATCCAACCTGCCCACTGGGTTCCGCCGGGCTCGGTACGATCGTATGCTAAAACAGCCAACCGAATCACGATTGCCGCGACGTCTGTGCTTGCTGTATGTGTATTTTGTTATGCTCAAACCGAATGGAAACATGTTCACGAGCTCCGAAGTCTGGATAATCAGCACTCGCCTATCACTGATGTTTACGTTACGCGTAGCCCTAGCACGTCCATTGAGTTCGTAACTGCCGAGTGAACGAACCAAGCTGAGAAAATCTGTCGAAGGAAATGAATTTTCAGGTACGTTTGGTGCTGCAGTGATTTAAAATATGGCACTCCAGACTTCGTGTGATGTGTGACGTGGTGAACGAACCGTGTGGAACTTGGGTGGTCAGCCGCGCCGTGTTTCGTGTGGTGTCGGGTGACTCAAGTTTAACGGGCAAGCTCTGCGCTGTTTCCAGTGGCAAAGATAACTTCCAAAAGCGAAAGACACTAGTAGCCGAACTATGGGAAGTACTTCCGTGCCGCCCGTTTCAGCTAACACTGCGCTCTTCTATTCGGCTTGTGAATCCAGTTCACTACAAGGTCACTGTGCTCAGGGTGTCTACCAACCGGGAAAACCGGGAATGCTCAGGGATATTGAGTAGTCTGGAAAAACTCAGGGAACACTCAGGGAATTTGTGCCTCTATCAGGGAAAATTAGCTGTAATTTTATTGAAAGGGTCGAAAGTCACGAATACTGGCCCGAGTAACAGACAGGAATCGTAATGAGTCGTCTTTGACGCGCTGTCGTCGGCTGTAAAGTTGCCAGTGCCCAGTCAGTGACCGACTGTCCGGATTCCCGATAATTTGGGCGGCTTCGCGGCACCACCACGCACCTCATAGATTCAATGTATCAGAACGTCTGAAATTTCGGACGCAAGAACTTTTCACCGTCCAATTTTCCGAACGTTTTGCCGTGACCGCAGGTTCGAAACTGCATTAATCAAAGCCACTACTGCTGCCATTTTTATTAACCTCGCCGCCTTGAACCGGCGCTCTCGCACGCAGTCCGCTGGCAACCGTAGCCACCACTGCGGCAACGCTAGGCCTAGCTGCTTCGACGTTCGCTATGAAGCTTCTTGCCGTTGGGTGCCGTGTTTTTTATTGAAAGAATTCGCTGCTGTCAACAATAGCACGGACTCCGCCTTTGTGGTTCTCGCGATTGGCTTAAAAGCTTGGAAAGCACGGTGCGTCGCATAATGCCTTTTCCCGAAAGTCAGCTTTGCCTCTGCACAGCAATGTTACTTGCGAAAGCATACGCAAAAGTATTGCAGTGAAGCATAACAAGCGTGGGAAGGGGCTGTTGCCACGGGACGCAGTATGTGTTCCTTAATTATACACGCGTTCACCTGGTGTTTCCTGTCACAGTACGAGCGCCGATATGCCTGATACGTGTACCGACAGGCATTCAGACCGTTTTCGAATGTGCCTGGGGCGGTTCGAGCCCTTACGGGCAGTAAATGACGCGCATTTATTTTTTCCAACTGGCCGATTTTTCGGACGTTTTCGCGGACCCTAGGCTGTTTGAAAAATCGGACGTGGACTATGCAACTGAGCAAGAAGATGCTCCAAATGGTCTGTGGGGCGAGCGAGTGGCGGAAGGAGGACAAGAACAGAAAGCACCTACGCATTGAGGAATGAACGGGAAAAGAAGCATGCTGCCGCCGTTTTGAAGGAGCTTGAGCTCAAAAAACAGTGTTGGCTGATGCTGAGATGCAGGTGTCCCTCATCCAAACCAAAATCAACTCTTTAAAGCAGTGAAACGCAACACTGAGGCGTCGTGCACGGGCTGAGAGTATGTCAGGACAGTTGAGGTTGACTTACGAGCTTTTGGCCCTCTTGGCCGGCGGAGAAGGGAGGCTTTGTTCCGGCCGCACAGCCCTCCACGTCTCAGTAAGGTGCCTGGTGGTGGTCTCATGCGGACGATGCCCTCTCGGTGAGCGCTTATTCCCCCTCATCTTTTAAGAGGTTCAATACTTACAAGCATTTGTCTCGCAAACCATATTTATTTCAAGGGAATTTTCCACGTCTCAATAATTTCTCTCGTCGTATTCGAGTGCTGATTGCAGTGTTATGGTTTGTTAACGAAGCTTTCCCTCAAGTCTAAATATTTTAAGGCAGTTTTCCTAGTCTCTAAAGCCGCTCGAGTTCGCTCTTCTCCTCGGGCGGCCATTTTCCAAAAAAAGTATGCTTTCCTCGACTATCGCGGACATCATCAGTCCCTTTTCACGTAAGTATGAGGCTCGGAGCAGGAGCTATGGCGCTTGAAAGTAACCTGGGGCCTGACGAACCAACCGACTGAGCTATCTTTCCGGGCAACATCCAAGGGTCACGAGTTCAAATCACCTATTATGTTCCTTCCCCCCCCTTTTTTTTCTTTTTTCTTTCCTTTTAATGTCTTTTCCTTTATTTTATCACTGTACGGGAACCCTCCTAAAAATTATATATATCCTCAATTATGTATGGCCACACATGTGCAGGTCATAAATACCAGGTTCTCTAGCCGAGTGCCATCCGTGCGGTATAACCGAGCTCAGATTGGTCCACCTTGACTGATCAAATAGGGCACCACTGTAGGTTAAATGAGGCGTACAACTCCTGCGGGACCCGCCGTGGTTGCTCAGTGGCTATGGTGTTAGACTGCTGAGCACGAGGTCGCGGGATCGGATCCCGGCCACGGCGGCCGCATTTTGATGGGGGCGAAATGCGAAAACACCCGTGTACTTAGAATTAGGTGCACGTTAAAGAACCCCAGGTGGTCGAAATTTCCGGAGTCCTCCACTACGGCGTGCCTCATTATCAGAAAGTGGTTTTGTCACGTAAAACCCCATAATTTATTTTTTAATTTAACTCCTGCGGGGACAGTAGAGTACCCGCCTCCCGTGCAAGAGGACCGTGGTTCAAATCCCGGTGCCGCGCAATTCTCCACTGGAAAATAAAAAAAACCCGTGTGTTGAGAAAATTACACAAACAGGCCTGGAGTGCGGCCTGATCCTGGTGACCAGAACCGGTAACGCACTCTCTCACCAGAGCAGGATTGGCCACCCTGGTGCAGTAGTTGGCCACAACCTCCTATATGAATACAACAATCAAACCCCGGCCCTCAGTCCCCAGCAGACGCGACGCAACTGACCACGGCGGTAGTCAGATCTGTGACGCAGCAGAGGGTGCTAAGAATACCAGGCTCCGGACTGGCCGCCATTGGAATCTGAACCTGGCAACGTTTAACGTTAGAACGTTATCTAGTGAGGCGAGTCTAGCAGTGTTATTGGAGGAATTAGAGGGTAGTAAATGGGATATAATAGGGCTCAGTGAGGTTAGGAGGACAAAAGAAGCATATACAGTGCTAAAAAGCGGGCACGTACTGTGCTACCGGGGCTTAGCGGAGAGACGAGAACTAGGAGTCGGATACCTGATTAATAAGGAAATAGCTGGTAACATACAGGAATTCTATAGCATTAACGAGAGGGTGGCAGGTTTTGTTGTGAAACTTAATAAGAGGTACAAATTGAAGGTGGTACAAGTCTATGCCCCTACATGCAGTCATGATGACCAGGAAGTCGAAAGCTTTTATGAAGACGTGGAATCGGTGATGGGTAAATTCAAAACAAAATACACTATACTGATGGGCGACTTCAATGCCAGGGTAGGCAAGAAGCAGGCTGGAGACAAGTCAGTGGGGGAATATGGCATGGGCTCTAGGAATAGCAGAGGATAGTTATTAGTAGAGTTTGCAGAACAGAATAATATGCGGATAATGAATACCTTCTCCGCAAGCGGGTTAGCCGAAAGTGGACGTGGAGGAGCCCGAATGGTGAGACTAGAAATGAAATCGACTTCATACTCTGCGCGAACCCTGGCATCATACAAGATGTAGACGTGCTCGGCAAGGTACGCTGCAGTGACCATAGGATGGTAAGAACTCGAATTAGCCTAGACTTGAGGAGGGAACGGAAGAAACTGGTACACAAGAAGCCAATCAATGAGTTAGCGGTAAGAGGGGAACTAGAGGAATTCCGGATCAAGCTACAGAACAGGTATTCGGCTTTAACTCAGGAAGAGTACCTTAGTGTTGAAGCAATGAACGATAATCTCATGGGCATCATTAAGGAGTGCGCAATAGAAGTCGGTGGTAACTCCGTTAGACAGGAAGACAGTAAGCTATCGCAGGAAACGAAACATCTGATCAAGAAACGCCAATGTATGAAAGCCTCTAACCCTAAAGCTAGAATAGAACTGGCAGAACTTTCTTAGTTAATCAACAAGCGTAAGACAGCGGACATCAGGTACTATAATATGGATATAATTGAACAGGCTCTCAGGAACGGAGGAAGCCTAAAAACAGTGAAGAAGAAACTAGGAATAGGCAAGAATCAGATGTGTGCGTTAAGAGACAAAGCCGGCAATATCGTTACTAATATGGATGGGATAGTTCAAATGGGTGAGGAGTTCTATAGAGATTTACACAGTACCAGTGGCACCCACGACGATAGTGGAAGAGAGAATAGCCTAGAGGAATTCGAAATCCCACAGGTAACGCCAGAAGAAGTAAAGAAAGCCTTAGGAGCTATGCAAAGGGGGAAGGCAGCTGGGGAGGATCAGGTAACAGCAGATTTGTTGAAGGATGGTAGTCGGATTGTTCTAGAGAAACTGTCCACCCTGTATACGCAATGCCTCATAACTTCGAGCGTACCGGAATCTTGGAAGAACGCTAACATAATCCTAATCCATAAGAAAGGGGACGCCAAAGACTTGAAAAATTATAGACCGATCAGCTTACTGTCCGTTGCCTACAAAGTATTTACTAAGGTAATAGCAAATAGAATCAGGAACACCTTAGACTTCTGTCAACCAAAGGACCAGGCAGGATTCCGTAAAGGCTACTCAGCAATAGACCATATTCACACTATCAATCAAGTGATAGAGAAATGTGCAGAATATAACCAACCCTTATATATAGCTTTCATTGATTACGAGAAAGCGTTTGATTCGGTCGAAACCTCAGCAGTCATGGAGGCATTACGGAATCAGGGTGTAGATGAGCCATATGTAAAAATACTGGAAGATGTCTATAGCGGCTCCACAGCCACCGTAGTCCTCCACAAAGAAAGCAACAAAATCCCAATAAAGAAAGGCGTCAGACAGGGAGATACGATCTCTCCAATGCTATTCACAGCATGTTTACAGGAGGTATTCAGAGACCTGGAGTGGGAAGAATTGGGGATAAAAGTTGATGGAGAATACCTTAGCAACTTGCGATTCGCTGATGATATTGCCTTGCTTAGTAACTCAGGAGACCAATTGCAATGCATGCTCACTGACCTGGAGAGGGAAAGCAGAAGGGTGGGTCTGAAAATTAATCTGCAGAAAACTAAAGTAATCTTTAACAGTCTCGGAAGAAAACGGCAGTTTACGATAGGTAGGGATGCACTGGAAGTGGTAAGGGAATACATCTACTTAGGGCAGGGAGTGACCACGGATCCGGATCATGACACTGAAATAACCAAAAGAATAAGAATGGGCTGGGGTGCGTTTGGCAGGCATTCTCAAATCATGAACAGCAGGTTGCCACTATCCCTCAAAAGGAAAGTGTATAACAGCTGTGTGTTACCAGTACTCACATATGGGGCAGAAACCTGGAGGCTTACGAAAAGGGTTCTGCTGAAATTGAGGACGACGCAACGAGCTATGGAAAGAAGAATGATGGGTGTAACGTTAAGGGATAAGAAAAGAGCACATTAAGTGAGGCAACAAACGCGGGTAAATGACATCTTAGTTGAAATCAAGAAAAAGAAATGGGCATGGGCCGGACATGTAATCAGGAGGGAAGATAACCGATGGTCATTAAGGGTGACGGACTGGATTCCAAGGGAAGGGAAGCGTAGCAGGGGGCGGCAGAAAGTTATGTGGGCGGATGACATTAAGACGTTTGCAGGGACAACATGGCCACAATTAGTACATGACCGGGGTAGTTGGAGAAGTATGGGAGAAGCCTTTGCCCTGCAGTGGGCGTAACTAGGCTGATGATGATGATGATGATGATGATGATGATACGAGCTTTTGAGAGAGAATCTCAATTGTGACAAAGTTCGGGCCTGACACCACTGAGCTTGCTATAAGTTGATATAAGTAGCTCATATTCGAAAATGTTTGCCTCTATATGCATATCCTTTTTATTCGTATTTGAGAATGCCCGACTGGATTTGCCATTCTTTAAGGCATTTTATTTGCTGTACATTTTACTAACCCTTCCCTTCTATACTCTTTTTGAATGGCATAAACAGTACTCCTTAGCATTCAAATTGGATTAAGTCTTTTTTTAAAACTTTTTTCATCTGCTTACTAAAGAGAGACAGCATCGGGCGATATGGTTTCAGCCCGTCTTGACATAAAACATAGTTCTGCATCACTCAGGGAAAACCTGGAAATCTCAGGGAATTTGGATATGTCAATTTAGTGGACGCCCTGGTGGTCGTTCACTCACTTATTTCAAGTGCATCTGTCTTTCGGGCTAGTTGGAGATAAATCGCTCATGTAGAAATCAAGAACACTGACGCACTGAAGCAGATATGACAACGCCGTCATGTTTGAGTCAGTGTGTCCTTATACTTGAGCAGTGCAAAAATGAATCTGTTTGCAACGTGTGCCCCATGTGCAGTGCATAGCAGGACCTGCATCATGCAAGACCTATGCATGTAGCAGCGTATACCATAATTGCTTTGATGCATGCTTCAGAAGCAGCAAGTACTGAGTCAGTGAAACTGTAATTGATTTTTTATCTAATTTTTTGTTTATGGAAAGTGTAGATGGTGCGAGTGCATTGTGTGAGTGCAGTCGGTAAGCTTAAACTGCTGGAATCCGTTCAGCTTCTACTAAAATGTTTCTTGCTGCGATACTATAAATTGTAGTCGGGACAAAGATCTACTCAAAACCAAGTTAATGCATCTGCACATAATGTGTTTGATTAACAAATTAACACTTCCACAGCAACAATGTGCTGATGCACAGCATATGTTCTTGCAATAAATACATTCCGTAAAGGTGAACGACTGGACCTACAATAACAAACTTTGTAGTAGCACTGCAAAAAGTGCTGCCATGAGTATCAGCCACAACAAAACTGCTGCACGTCCAACCTACCTCCTTGGAGGCATCTCTATAAATACGGTTCGGGCCCTACCCATTCTGGGTGCAACATTCAGCTCTTCTCTCAACTTCTCCGCAGGTCACCAGCACTGTATCGAAGCCTCGGCCCATTCTTGGGTTTGTGTCCCGTGTCTCCCTTCCCTGATGACGTAAGGTTTTCCGAGCACTCTACGCTTCTATCATTCTGTCACAACTTGAGTATTGCTCATCAGTATAGTTCCCGTACCAAACTCGCGACGCTAACAAATTTAAGCTTGTTCAGTGCTGGACAACACACCCTCTACTCCCGTCTTTTCGGTTGTCACAAGCTCATGCCAGCCTATGAGGATTGCCTCAAACCCTTCAAGTAGCACACCCTGCAATACCAGCGCAACATTGCACTAGTCTATACTGCAGGATGCTTGATGGCTCTCTGAACAGCACTAATCTTTCTTCAGTTTGTCTAAACAAGTGGTCAGCACAGCCCGAGCCCTCATCGTGCCTCTGTGGCCCGACACCCCAACTCCATGATTATATCTGGCATAGAGTTTTCTCTTCACCCCCTTTGGCCATTTGGATTCTCCTTCCTTGGAACCAGACGGAATCGGCACTCCTGTGTGTTGTGCGCCCGTCGAATGTGTGCGTGTGTGCCGTGCTGTGTGATTGAGCAAGTGTGTGCGTGTGTGTGCACATGGAGGAGAAGGAGGTGTCTTCTGCATCCTGCAAATTCCTGCTCTAAATGGCTGGTTATCAGATGCTCTAACATACAGGCATCAGCCTTTTTTTTAGTCTAGAGTGCCAAATTACCATTAAGGTTATTATTATTATTATTATTATTAATATTATTAGGATCACCACTACGACCACATTGATTGTGTTGAAGCCAGCGTGACGCATAATTCAAAATATTTCTGGAGCTTCATGTGCTGTCACTCTTCTAAAGACAGTGCCAAAGATGTACATCTTCTTCATGAAAAGAGTGGTGTTGTCTCGAACGCTGCTGATGCCTTTTCAGAACATTTATGTTTGTATATGGTGTGAAAGATGACTCAAGTAACCTTCCTTCTCAATCTTGCACAGTGTGTACGCTATCAGTCAATGAAAACCTTGTTCTCAAGTGTATGAAGTGCCTTAAACTTTCCCTTTCTTGTGGTGCTGATGGTATTTCTTCCGCAGAGCTTAACACTTTGAGACACTGTCTATACAATTGTGCACAGCAGGAGAGTGCATCAATAGCAAAAGCACCGATGAAAGTAATGGTATTTAAAATGTATTTCATGCATCTTGAAACACTCATAATTGAAACTGTGCTGCAATGTTGAATAACGTGCAGAATGTTTTAGCAAAATGAGTGGGAAGGTAGACGGCATGCTGTTTTTACTGTGTCAGTATGTTGTATGTAGCGGGTTCACTTCTTTCATTGTTCTTTACAATGTCATGTTCCAGGCCTAATTTTCAAGTGGCTGGATAAGTGCTTTTCAAGCTTTTCAAAACATGAAATAGTACATGTTCTCATATTTTGTGTTCCTGTAGTGAGCTTTCGCATGGAGTCGAAATTTTGTAAACTTGACAAAATTCGCTAAACAATTGAAAATTCTTAATATTTTCTGCAGCTGTACACTTTCTACGATTCTGAAGGTGCAAGAGATGTGGTGAAAGCAACTTTTCAATCAACGGGATAAAGTGGCATCTGAAAGGGTTAAGACGTGCGGAAGCATACTTGTTCCCCGTTCTCATAAACATCTTCAATAGTTCCCTAAATTCTAGTACCTTTTCTAGCACTCGGAAGGTAGCATGGACATTGCCCATGCACAAATCAGGTGCTAGATGTGCACTTAGTAACTGCCGACCTATATCTATCCTCTGAAGTGCTGCAAAAGTGTTTGAATCGATATTGGATTCCTTGCTTTCTGTTAGTGCTAAGAGCATTTTAATAAATGAACAGCATGACTTTGTGTGCCGACAACTTAAAACTATTTGAGACTGTCAACAGTGTTCACCACTGCATCGACTTCCAAAAAGAAATTTTTTCACTCTCAAACTGGTGCTGCAACAATAAGTACTCTTAAATGCTTCCACTACTATGGCATTAAGTTATATGCAGAAAACGCACCTTGTGAAATTTTGATACACCCTACGTGATGCTCCACTCCTTATAGTCGATGAAATGAAAGATCTTGGTGTGTACTTCGACAAAATACTAAGCTTCTCTTCACATAGATAATTACACAACAAGCCCTTTACGCTCTTAGAATTGCATGCCATATATTGCATGATTTTCATTCGCTTATTGTGTTTCTGAAATTCTGCTGTATGCCACCAACTACTAGAGTATGCCTCTGTAGGAGGGGGTGCAACGCGCAAGTCTAATTCTGATCTCATTGAACGCATCCAGAATAAATTGATATCTATCTTAAAACACCACTTTTGCCATTCTGGCGACCACAGTTGAGCCTTCTCAAATATACTTCAACTCGCACCTCTAGATTCAAGACTTAATTAATCACACCTTTTGTTCCTGTATAAGGTGGTCCATAACATTATACATTCCCTAAAGCTTCATCATAAAGCTTCATGCATTTATTCGTGCCGCAACAGTATACCAGGTAGCATTCCACATTCGTTGCCTGGCCTTGTTGCAAGATTGTGCTGTGTAAGACTCGACTCCAAAACATACTTCAGAGTTCATTTCCTGTGTTTTGTGTATCTGTAGATAATCACGTAGGGTTAACTCCCTTTTACTTTTTCTCGTTTCCTTTTTTCCTTATTTGTTTCTCTATCTTGCATTTTTTTTGTCTACGACATTCATGTTTTCTGTACATTTTGTCTCACATAGCGCTCGTTAAGTACACCAGTACAAAGGCTCTCTAGCTGTTCCTGGGAACTACAATAAACATTTGAAGGATTGATTATTATCGTAGTATAAAATAGTGCTTTTTAAGCATGTACTAGTATACTATTTCAGTGCAGTAGCTTTTGTGCAAATAAAAAAAGGGCATGAATAATATGCTATGTGCCTGATCATATGCATTGTTATTAATTTCTTCTGAGTTTGAATAATGGCTGGCTACTGTATCCAGTGTTGTGCAATAAAATAATATGCTACAGCAATTATTGTGTGCCTCGCAGAACAAATTGAATATATCTTTCTCAGTCAAAACTTCATAGCAGACTGAAAAACAAACTGCGATTTTTTTTTGTGCTGACGAAGTGTATAAATTATGAAAATAACCTGTTTATATATTTCTTATACTATACAAATGAGCTGCTCCCATACATTCGAATAAGTGCTTCAATAGTACGACTTGGCAAAGGGCAACGAAAGACCCCTATTAAAACCCTCCAATTCTCAAGCTTGTATTATCTGACGGTATGCCATTTCATTAATGTAAAGAAAGACAAACTTGACATGTGGAAACCAGTTACAATAGAAAATGGCCCTTACACTGTGAAAATGTTTTGTAGCAATACACTCAATGTGAAGGTCTCCGGATGCGGTGTTAATGCATCAAATCAAGCTAGAATAATAGAGGTGCTCCATGGGCTAGATTTTACAGAATCAAGAATCGGGGGGGGGGAGGGGGAGGGGAGACAAGCTACGAATTGCATAAATCTTAGCTATTCTAGATTTTTTTTTTTGTGAGTGCTACAAGTGTTTCAATTCCTTGTTGCTGATTTTCAACCCACTTTTTCACGTTTATTTCATGCACCAACAAGCATTATTATATTGACACGGATGCTTTATCTGTATCTGGTTACCGTATTTCACCGGCTAAAATATGTTAAACGTTATCGCTTCGTGCAGGATGCGCCTGAACGTATCGGAAGTTTCTCGAATGTTATCGATGGTTCTGTCTGTTGTCGACGAACCCTGTTAATCTGATTGCATACGCGACACGAATTGTATACTAGTTTCAGGAAGGCGCGCGGGCACCAGCGAATAGGGTGCAACTTTCGACGACTGATGTATGCAAACCGATGCGCTTGACCCGCAGGTGAGATTTTCGACGATTGCCGACATTGCTCACCGGTATCGTTGTGATTGAGTCTGCACTATTTATTTACCGTCACTACTACGTGACAATATTTCCAACACAGATTTTTTCAGTGATACTTTGCACGCCTAATTCTTACATAGTTGGCTGTGTAATGAGCTACGAAAAAATGAAATGGTACAATAGTTTTTATATGATATGGCATCGTCGTGCAGGTGTTTGCAAAGCGATCTTGCAGGCAGACGCGCGAGCGCTGATGTCGATATTTTGTGCACTATTTTTACTTCAAAAATAAAAACAAGCTGTTACGGCAGGCGTATATTCATTATTCAAAAGTGTTTTTTACATCTAAAAGCGCATAGAGATCACCAACTTGTTGTTTCAAGCTTAGTTTACAGCAGGCTGTTTTAGGCCGGGCTTTGACGGATGAAGACAAAATAGTCCAGCAACAGTGCTCCGCAGCCAAGGAGCGAGCTTCGGCGCGCGTCAGAGCTTCTGTCCAGTGGTTGCGTGTCCTCTTCCTCCGACCAACGCGAAGCGAAGCATTCGCTTGTCGGCGCGCGCCGAAGCTTGCCGACGCGTGCCAGTGGTTGGGGCATTACACAACCGGAGCGCGCTTCGGTCGCGCCACTAGAAAGCCTTCTAGTTGGCTATACCTACAGCATGCGGCGCGTGACCACGATGTTATCGCACTTGGACTCGACACCGAACATTACTGCGATGGTGGAAATTGGCTTGGAGTGTCCATATAAGTGCTATCACAACAAAACGAGGGTGTCAGTGCGGTTTATGTGAACGAATCTATTTTTATGCTATCAATTGTGCTGGCATACCATGTATTTCCATGTGATTGTCACCACCAAACTTAACATGATGCAGAAAGTTCGAGAGGAGCCGTGCGACTAGTATGCTCTCACTGATGAATTTGTCATTTGCGGACAGGTATTCATTCTTTAGTACAATGGGTGGCAGTGGCACAAGGAATTGTTACGGGTGGGACAAACACCAAATCGTATTCTATGCCGTTCTTCTTCCTTCGGCGGTGCACGAGATTCTGAGTACTAGGCATTCTGTTCTCTTTCCGTCTTTCTCCTTTCTCATGTTAGCGCATGCACTCTGCTCGCACACACGCGCACACATGCACACACGTAAAACGAAACTGCAACTATCACTTCGCAGTGCTTCGAATCGAACATTGATTCCTTGTTGTGAAGCAGAATGAAAGCTGAGGTCTTTGTCTAGAAGGCGGGCAGCTCAAGTAATGCAGACGAAGATTGAGCAGTGACAACGGAATACTTCATGACGTGCACAGAGAGAGAATTAGATTTTAAAATAATAATGAAGGAATAAGTGCTGCAGCTTAAAGTAGGCGCGCTGTAAAGGTTGGGTCCAAGTGCAAGAGCATTAAACTGCCTGACTTGCTTGAGCTAATCGCCTTTGTTCGTTACCATCGAGAGGCGAATGCAATACTTTGATCGCGTTGAGATAAACAACATTTCTCTTACAGGAGCCCTTCGCCAGTGCGCGCACACATCGCGGCGGAGCATATAGGGTCAGGCAGGACGCGTCGAAGCGCAAGTGTGGCAAGTTGGGGTACAAGATGGCCAGTGGTGGTTGCGAAGGTTCGGCGGTGGACGCACTTCACCGCGGGACATGTCTAGCCCCCATGGTGAACACGTCGTGGTCACAGCCGTGCGTGACGCACTCTCGAGAGGTTGGCTGTCCGGGGTATGAGACTCCAGGTTGGTCATTTTCATATGCAAGGAGAAAGCCGCGATTATATAGATGGTGCCGTTCAAAAGAGGTACCTGCGTGAGCCAATTACGTGGCATCGCGAATGAAATCAAGATGCAGTGCGCAGAAATAAGGTAACTGTAACTCATTAGCAACTCCGTTGAGTTAATGTCTACAAGGACAAAGTGGTGACGCCTTCACCGTATGAGGAGAGACCTTCGTCGGCGCGGGAAACGCAGAGGTATTTATGGCGTCAGTTGCTATATACATAAAAAAAGTATCAGTTTCGCCCGAAAAGTGAAGCATCGATTTCAATAGCAGATTGGTTGGACAGCTATACAAATTAAGGATAATAGCTTTATCGGCCATATAAACTTGAAAACATTTGCTTACTAACTGAATTAACAAGCATGGTGTCAGCGCGCACAAGCAAACATGAACACATCACACTCAATGAGCACCGAAAGTCGCTGTGAAAACACTGGTGTGAGGAAGCGCGGCAGCAGCACCCAGCAAAGTGACCGTGCGGTCTATTGCATCAACGCAAGTGCGTCGAGAACACAGCGCGCGCAAAAGTATGAGCTGTCTGCAGATCCCTTTTAAGACACAGCGCGTGCGACCATGCGAACTATGCCCATGTTGGCGGAGTCGAAGCCGCCCTCCATCCCTCCCTCCTGCGTTATTCCGTGTTCCTCCGTATATGGTGCTCGAGAGTGAGCTGGCGATCGTTAGTTGCTCTTTCACTCTGTGGACTCCGTACACATCGCCGATGGCTGCGGGCCGGGCAGCGATATTACAATTGCTAGTAAGTACAGCAGCGTGCGGAACTTTCGGAGGCGCCGGACGTTTGTGCACATGTATAAGAGCATACGCGAGAGAAGATATAGGGGCTTTTGCTTCTTGAATATATGACTGCCTAGGCACTACGGGGGAGGAGTTTCTTAGTGCTCTGACGCGTTATATGCGTTTGTCCCGGCGTGCCGGTGGTGATCTCCAAGTTACTGTGGTAAGTCTGTAAAGCGACTAGCACAACGTCAAGTTCCATCTCGCGTATCAGGCAGAATGCTGCTATTTCCAAATAAATTTGCTAACTAGGTCACAGAGGTGATTGTGAAGGTGAAGTCAAGCGCTTACAGTTTGAGAATGTTAATGGTTGAGGAGATTCAAAGCCGCATCCTCAAATAATTTGCGCAGCTTGCATGACAATGTTGAAACTCAAGCCTGTGTCCTTTGGACTAATATTTCACAGTTTTGTATGGCTACTTTTATAGAAGACGAAAGCCAAACTTCTCCAGGTTTAAGATTGGTTTTACGACAGCTATGAGAGAGCCAACTCCTTGGCGCACGCTTATGGTAGTGGTGATGAAGCCACCAGGAGCACTCCACACTTTTGTGGATTACACAAAAACTGAACCAGCAAGTTCTATGAGTATCATATCCAATTGCTGCAGTAGAGCATACCCTTCAGATACTACGAGTCATAGCTTGGTGTATAAAAAATTGATGCCCAAATTCAGGGTTTTGGCAAATCCCTGAGAAATGACGGAAAGTTCTTGACCACCTTTACAGCACCATTCCGTTGGTTTCGCTTTAACTGCTCATGCGATTTGGTATCTGGCGTGCCCCAATCAAATACAATGGTATATGAATGATATTCATCCAGAACTTATATGTGTTGCTTGTCATATGGTCGAGGTTATCAGTTGGTGCTCAACTAAACAGCAACACAACGAACTCTGCAGTACATTTGAGGGCACCCACTGTGCAAGAGCTGCCATCAACAAAGAGAAATGCAAGTTTGGCATCAAAGTAATATCCTACTTGGGGCATATCGTGAACGAAAACAAGCTCAAAGCTGTCACAGACATGCCAAGACCATCCTCCAGAACTACAGCTGCTAATGGGCATGACCACCTATCTAGGTTTATTCGCTCCTAACATGAGAAACACTACACCCATTGTCCAGCATGCAGTTTTCAAAGCATGGTTTATCTGAAACCCACACAGGTTCAAGAATTCTCAATATGGACAGAAATACTTTCTTCAGATCCAGTGCTTGGCTGGTACTCCTCAAGATGAGAAACCAGCTGCTAATCACAGCTGATGCTTTGTGCTGTGGTCTAGTTGCTGTGCTCAGCCAAAAGCAAGACGATGGGCAACATGTTACTAGATACGCCTCAAGATATTTTGCAGAGACAGAATGCCTGGCTATGCCTAGATACAGAAAGAAGTGCTTTATTTCTGGCAAGCTTGAGATAAATTCTATAAATGGGACAACAATTTGTTTCCCAAATCATAAAATGCATACATGATTGATACATTATGAGGCATAATGTAACTCTTAGGCAAAGGCTTTCCCTTAGCTGATACACTGTCAAGTTCTCATGTGAAGGAGAATAACAGGCACCAGAAGGGCCTACCAAGATTGAAGGCTATGCATGCTGCCTCTCCCCACCTTCTTTACAAGAACTGAAGAAAAACAAGTGCTAGATTAATGCTGCTGCCAACTTCGCATCTTCACTCGAAAGAGCTGGACAAGGTGTTGCAAAGTCTGAAAGAAATCTGGCTTCACAAGGACGATGTAGTCCAAGACATGTTGATATTTTGGCAACAAAACCATCGCGCCCAAGAAGCTACAGGAGCTCACCCACCCAGCGCTTCTCACTTGAAGGCCACTTTGGAATCAATAAATGCCTAGCAAGACGACAAAGTACTGCATCATAAATACATACAAACAGCAACCGTCTTCAAGTCAAGTCATACATGCTAGCACCACAGGGCTAAGAGAAGGGTGACACTCCTGCAACTGGGATTCTGAGAAAAGCTGTTACAGAAGTTCACAATGGACATATTTTCTATTGGAGGGGTGCGGTGGCTCGTCATCACAAAATACTAGTAAGGGTATCCTGAGCTAGTACTAGCTAGTTTGACAGGACCTGTGGTTGCGACTCAATGCCTCATTGTTTTCACAAGGCCTGCAATAGTGTAGTGGTCGTGAACCGCAACAAACTGTAGCTTGCAAAAGGACGCAGCTCGCTGTTCGCAGAATTCATAAGAATTCCAACAAATGGCATGCAGTCCACACTACCAACAGCGCGATGATCTCACAGAAGCCACTGTAAACTTATCCAAGAACTCCCTTGAGACGTCAGGTGATGTCTACAAGGCACACGATTATAGACTGAGCCTTCTGAAAAATAGCTTCTTGCTAGTGCAAATGCTTACGAGCCGATGGCTTAGGACTACACTTCCAGCTACTGCAGACAGCTTCTTTCCACAACTCCCGGACCGGAGGAAAATGAAAGCACATGAGCAAAAGTGCTGGCACAAACAGAAAACTTACTCTGATGTTGGGCATGGCATGCAAGATCTACCCAATTTGCATCCGGACATTAATGTCCGAGTAGTTGACCTGGAAAATGCAGTAACGCTTCAGCAGCCAGGAGATAAGCCCAGGTCATAGTGGATAGACACGGAAAAAAGGACCATTCATCTCAAACAGGACACAACCAGTGCCCCTGCCGCTTGCTCAACTGTTCGATGGAAGTTCGTCTGGTCAGGCATGGAAAAGAGAAAAAAACGTGATCGAAGAAATATTAGTCACACGACTATTATTTGCCGAGCATGCGCAGGAACACAGTCACAATATTGACTGGGACAATGCCACTGTTGTTGCCAAAGAAAAGAACATGTCATCCCGGCTGCTGCTAGAATCGCTAATCATTCAATCGGCGCCAGCTACGATGAACCGGACACCAGGGACTATGCCTGCCATTCACGCATGTTCGTTACATCACGTGCTGGCTACACAAGTGACGACGATTTCCTGTCCAACTCAGTGAACAAGGAACCCGTATGCAGTTCCTAAACGTCGGGTTATACATCAGACTTGGTCAGTGACCGTGAACCCCCCTTCATGCCTCTGGCTAAGGGAGAACACAAGCAGCCACAAGACTGTACCAAAGAGGTTCTGTTTTGTAGAGATCTTGGGCATCAACACCATAGAAGTGGACAATGCATAACACCAACTAAGCAGTAAGCAACAAGACCCTTCTAATACAGGGAAGGATGTGCTACAAGGATGCTCGTACTACTGTAAGGCTAATGTGCATGCTTGTAGAAAATGATCACAATAAAAAACTCACCTCCTGCCGTGTGCTCAATGTTGCGGCTACCATTCTGAATCACAATTACTTTATCCCACCTAGCTAACAGTTTGCCAAATCTCAAAGAGGTTTTAATAAGCATCTTGTCTCGACTACTCGAAACGCCAGTCTGTGTATTAGTATTACACAGTGTTGGGTTAAAATCTGCCACAATCATGAATCCGAATGAACTTGCCCACATTTCAGTTCTCCTGCAAAAGTGTTTGGCACCACTTCGTTGCTTCTGTATGCACTGAGGCAATCACAGCTGCGAAACACATTTAGGCCGTACTGAAGAAGTGTTCGGATTCCAGATTAATAAGAATATAGCTGGTAACGTAGAGGACATCTATAGCATTACCGAGAGGGTGGCAGGTCTCGTTGTGACACTTAATAAGAGGTACAAATTGAAGGTCGTACAGGTCTACGCCCCTACATCCAGTCATGATGACCAGGAAGTCGAAATCTTCTATGAAGACGTGGAATCGGCGATGGGTAAAGTCCAAACAAAACAAGCTATACTGATGGGCGACTTCAATGCGAAGGTAGGCAAGAAGCAGGCTGAAGACAAGTCAGTGGGGGAATATGGCATAGGCACTAGGAATAGCAGGGGAGGGTTATTAGTAGACTTTGCAGAACAGAATAATATGCGGATAATGAATACCTTCTTCTGCAAGCGGGACAGCTGCAAGTGCACGTGGAGAAGCCCGAATGATGAGACTAGAAATGAAATAGACTTTATACTCTGCGCAAACCCTGGCCTCATGCAAGATGTGGACGTGCTCGGCAAGGTACGCTGCAGTGACCATAGGATAGTAAGAACTCGAATTAGCCTAGACTTGAGGAGGGAACGGTAGAAGCTGGTACATAAGAAGCCGACCAATGAGTTAGCGATAAGAGGGAAAATCGAGGAATTCCGGATCAAGCTACAGAACAGACATTCAGCTTTACCTCGGGAAGAGGAGCTTAGTGTTGAAACAATGAACTACAACCTTATGGGCATCATTAAGGAGTGGGCAGTAGAAGTCGGGGGTAACTCCGTTAGACAGGATACCAGTAAGCTATCGCAGGAGACGAAAGATCTCATCAAGAAACGTCAATGTATGAAAGCCTCTAACCCTACAGCTAGAATAGAACTGGCAGAACTTTCGAAGTTAATCAACAAGCGTAAGACAGCTGACATAAGGAAGTATAGTATGGATAGAATTGAACATGCTCTCAGGAATGCAGGAAGACTAAAAGCAGTGAAGAAACTAGGAATTGGCAAGAATCAGATGTATGCGTCAAGAGACAAAGCCGGCAATATCATTACTAATATGGATGAGATAGTTCAAGTGGCAGAGGAGTTCTATAGAGATTTATACAGTACTAGTGGCACCCATGACGATAATGGAAGAGAGAATAGTCTAGAGGAATTCGAAATCCCGAAGGTAACGCCGGAAGAAGTAAAGAAAGCCTTAGGAGATATGCAAAGGGGGAAGGCAGCTGGGGTGGATCACGTAACAGCAGATTTGTTGAAGGATGGTGGGCAGAATGTTCTAGAAAAACTGGCCAACCTGTATACGCAATGCCCCATGACCTCGTGCGTACCGGAATCTTGGAAGAACGCTAACATAATCCTAATCCATAAAAAAGCGGACGCCAAAGACTTTAAAAATTATAGACCAATAAGCTTACTGTCCATTGCCTACAAAGTATTTACTAAGGTAATCGCAAATAGAATCAGGAACACCTTAGACTTCTGTCAACCAAAGGACCAGGCAGGATTGCGGAAAGGTTACTCAACAATAGACCATATTCACACTATCAATCAAGAAATAAAGAAATGTGCGGAATATAACCAACCGTTATATATAGCTTTCATTGATTACGAGAAAGCGTTCGATTCAGTTGAAACCTCAGCAGTCATGGAGGCATTACGGAATCAGGATGTAGACGAGCCGTATGTAAAAATACTGAAAGATATCTATAGCGGCTTCACAGCTACCGTGGTCCTCCATAAAGAAAGCAACAAAATTTCAATAAAGAAAGGATTCAGGCAGGGAGATACGATCGCTCCAACGCTATTCACAGAGTGTTTACAGGAGGTATTCAAAGATCTGGATTGGGATGAATCGGGGATAAGAGTTAATGGAGAATACTTTAGTAACTTGAGATTCGCTGATGATATTGCCTTGCTTAGTAACTCAGGGGACCAATTGCAATGCACACTCACTGATCTGGAGAGGCAAAGCAGAAGGGTGGGTCTAAAAATTAATCTGCAGAAAACTAATGTTTAACAGTCTCGGTATAGAACAGCAGTTTACGATAGGTTGCGAGGCATTGGAGGTGGTAAGGGAATACATCTACTTACAGCTCCTAGACAGTTCCGACTCAGACAGTACAATTTCCAAGTCGAGTGATGATTCTTCTGACTCGGACAGTGAAATGGAATGGTGGGTTGCGCTTCCAAGCGCTTGTTCCTCTCTCTATTCTATCACACTCTCAGTTGATTTTCCTGCACTAAGTGCCCCAGCGGGAGCGCACGCATTCCCTTCGCAGATATGGTGTGAGCAGATGAGAGCGATCTCAGTCGAAGCGACGTGCTCCGTTCGTGATCCGCCGAGCGCTCGCGATCTACCATTGGAATTCAACATTAGTGAGTATATTGGAAGCTCTTCTACACTTTGGTCTTAGGGCATTATATAATTTTTTGTATGTTTGTACATAAAATGTCTTTCGCGCTTTGTTGAGTTCGATTTTTCAAAATTTCACTGTGAACTTTTGTGTTCCTTAGTAGTCATGTACATGTCATGCATTTTTCACCTTTGTTCATTTTCTGAGCGTGTACGTATTATGCCAAGTTATCCGAAAATCTGTTTTCGAAAACTGAAGTCAATAAAACGAGGCCGAAGATCTGTTGTGTTGCTAGCGTAACTTATTTATGTTTTCGCACACGCTCGCATAATCAAAGTATGGAGAAGACTGCTTGCGTGCAAACGCATAAAGAGCCCACGGCGTACCACGCGCCAGTTCACAAACAATGCCAATGCCTGGCAAGCACGCGCGCGCGCGAGGAAAAAATAAAATAAAAGTATGCACCACAGACAGGCAAAAGGAAATCAAAAGTAAACGTGCGCGGGGCACGAGGAAGGGTGCAAAGGGAGCGGGCCGGGTCGGCATAATAAAAACAAGAACAAACAAAGCGGTAGGGTGAGGAGGCGCGCGCCTACTGTTCCTGTTGCCATGACAACGTAAACAATCGCGTGCGCTGCCATTTTTCTAAAGTTACATGTTAGGGTCGTAATTGAACGTGGCGCTAGCGTCGAAAGAGCGTCTGCAATAAAACAGCCAATGGCAGCCATGCGGAGATTCAACCCTGGGATAAACGCTTTAAACGATGCTTTTATAGTAGAAATACTGGCGGAGAATCAGACGCGGCAGCCGTCCACTCCCCCTTGTGCTGCACGGTGTCGGTTCAAGTTGGCCGACCCCCAAATTTGAAATTTCCAGTTCGCCCACCCCTGAATTTCAAGTTGGCCCATCCCCAAGATTAAGTTGGTCCGCGCAGAAATTTCAAGTTGGCCCACCCCGGAAGTTAGGTTGGCCCACGTCAAATTTTCAATTAGCACACCCCATAATTTCAAATTGGCCCATCCCTAAATTTCAATTTGGGCCAAACCCCAATTTCAGTTTGACCCACCCCCAAATTTTAAGTTGAGCCGCAGCCAAATTTAAGTAGGCCCGACCCAAAATTTAAGTTGCACCACCGCCGAATTTTAACTTGGTTCACCCCGAATTTCTGTTGGCTGACTTCGAGATTTCAGTTGGCCCACCCCTAAATTTCATGTTGGCCCAGCCATAAAATTTATTTGGCCCACCCCTACTATAGGTTCTCCCTTGTATTTTCTATGGAGCCCTCTCTATCACTAATAATAAATCTAATCTGATCATATGGGTATTCCCTCTGATCAATTCTTCTTGTTTTAATTGTTCCTTATCACTTATAATGCTACCAATGATCTATTTTCATACTGTTATAACATTGAGATGTCTTCGTAAATTATGCCGCTTTGTAGAGATACAAGCAAGATTGTGCAGCAGGCATGACATTTTGTTGGGGTACTCGCCAAAGAATGCTTACGAATTAAAATGTGGGCATCTTGGGAAAGGAGAAAACGCTGGAAAAGTCAGCACAGCGCTAAGTTAAATATGAAAGATAACATAAGATAAAAACCATAACGTTCACAGGGTGGCCAAATTACGAGACAAATTGGCTGTATGATTAGTTTTTTTTATTCTATTCAGAATACCCCTAAAGGCCCTCTCGCAGGAGGGTATTACATAGGGGCGGGGTGCAGTAACGCATACAGATGAAATAAGTGAGTAATAAGTAGAAAAAAAACGGGAACTGATAAACAATAATCACAAAAATAATAATACAAGGCCAATAAGAATATCGTAGTACTAATAATAATCAGAAGTGTACAAAAAGAGAATACGAATCACAAGCACACAAAAATGGAGGTTAATCTGGGTCATAGAAAGCACTCAGACCATTAATGTATAACACGTCAGAAAACAACACAACACGTGAACTTGAAACGAAAAAGCAAATCACCACGATAGAAACAGGAACAAGAACCATAAAAATATGCATGTTACACAGAAGACAAGAATATTTTTAACACTATTCGTAGTGTAAAAAATGGGGGGGGGGGGACAGACACAAGAAAGGTTTACGCCCTTTCATTAATGATTAGAAGTTTCTAGGATTCATTTATGTTGGTGACGGTTGCGATGTGTGATGGAAAGTTATTCGACTCGGTTATGGTGCGCGGTATGAACGATCTGGCATAAGTTAGTGTGCGACACGTGAAGCGTTCGATTTTAAAAGGGTGATCACGGCGGCGAATGATGGCAGGGGGTGGCCTAAAGAAGTCCTCGCGAAGTGATGCGTGATGGTAGAGCTTATGAAGAAGTGATAAGCGAGCGATTTTACGGCGACATCATAACACATGCAGTTCAGCACGATTCTTCAATGAAGTGACGCTGGTGTGACGTGAGTAACCCGAAAAAATAAAACGCACAGCATGGTTCTGCAGGGCTTCGTTGTTTTTAATAATGCAGTCTTGATCAGGATCCCAAATGGCTGACGCATATTCTATTTTAGGAGGGATTTAAGTGATATAAGCCAGTTTACGTAAGTGCGATGGGGTGTGTTTCAAGTTGCATTTAAGAAAGCCAACTGAGCGGTTTGCTGAAGCAAAGATGACGTTAATATGGTAATGCCAGGACAGGTCAGACTGAAAGTTAACTCCAAGATATTTGTACGTGGTCGTAAGTTCCACTGAAGTATTATTTAGCAAGTAAGACGTTGGAATGAGAGCTTTTTTAGTGAAAGACATCAACTTAGTTTTTGAGGGATTTAGTGTCATTAGCCACGTTGTGCACCACGAAGTTAAGGTGTCAAGGTCAGATTGCAGAGATTGGCGGTCAGCTTCAGAAGAGATGTTGCGGTAAATAACACAATCGTCAGCGAATAGCGGAACTCTCGATTTTACGTAGGAGGGTAAGTCATTTATATAAATTAAGAAAAGCAATGGACCGAGCACACTTCCTTGAGGAACACCGGATGAGACTGGGACGAAAGGAGAGTCAAAGTTATTGACCGACCTGAACTGTTGTTTACTAGAGAGGAAGGCTTGCATCCACGCCAGAACAAGTGAGTGAATATTAAGTTGTCTAAGTTTTAGTAAGAGCCGGTGGTGAGGAACTCGATCGAACGCTTTTGAGAAGTCAAGGAATATGGCGTCAATTTGGATTCCGGCGTGCAACGATGAATGTAAATCCTGATTATATCCTGCAAGTGGCGTTTCTCATGAGAAGCCCTTGCGAAAACCGTGCTGGTACTTGAAGATGATATTGTGTTCCTCTAAATATGTAATTACTTGTGAGTGTATAATGTGTTCCAAGAGTTTACAGATGGTACTAGTTAAAGATATATGTCTGTAGTTAAGTGGGGACGAGCGATCCCCTGATTGAAATTTGGGCAGTACTTTTGCTATTAGCCAGTCCTGAGGAATGGTGCCTGACGACAATGATAGAAAGAAGATGGCTGCCAAGCAACGATAGATACCAGAAGAAATATGTTTAAGTATTTTGTTGTTGAAGCCATTATGATCAGATGCAGATGAAGTTTTTAATTTTCCAAGTAGAGATAAAATACCAACTAAATGGCGCACACCATAAGGTATCAGCTGATACCTTATGGTGTTAAATAAGGCAAGAATTGTCGGTAAGTGTTGAGAGCTCCAGCAGGTCCTGCGACCAGCGCCCGCGAACTGTCAGGTGGCTTCCCATATAAGCGAGGTGCCTGGTCGCCAGTCGTTACAGGGCAAGTCGGATCTGAATTACGGGATGCGCACTCCATCACATTAAATACAATGGACTCTACAATGTCATACTTTGACGGCTGGTACCCCATTTTAGTGCAATGATGATGCGAACAAATTATCTCATGTACGAACTGTCGCCTTCCTCGAACTACCAGCATTCCTTAATGATGTCCTTAACAGTCGCACAACCCTTGAAGACAAATAAGTGTGAGGAGTTGTGCGCGAGTAGTTTGCGTGTGTGGGCAGCTATTTTGGCCTTCGATATCTGCTAGGCTGCATTGCGGCTATATTATAAAGGTGGAATGGCAACATGGTAGACAATATGGAGAACAGACTAATAGAGCGTCTATAACTGAACAATAATCTTAAATAGCGGCCTTTCACGCACGTGGGTAGCTGTGACAGGAGAATACTTTGACAAGTAAGTGCAAGCACTGTATGTGCCACGTCCAAAAGTGTACCTGGCACGGTGGCCAGTAAATGGGCCGTAATATTGTAAGCAGCTTCGGCCATAGCACGCTAACGGACGACGACACAGATACCTTGTACACTCCTTGTGTCTTGCTATTTGCCTCAAGGTGAAAAACAAACTTATCCATGCATCCATCTCAATAGTTAAGCACATCTCAATTTGCAGCTGCCGCGGCAGCCCATGAGTGCGGATGGCAAAGTGGCTAAGGAAATATTTGGAGGTACCTTAACGAAACCGTAACGAAACAGCCACTGTAGTCCTTCATAAAGAAGGCAACAAAATCCAAATAAAGAAAGGCGTCAGGCAATGAGATACGATGTCTCCAATTCTATTCACAGCGTGTTTACAGGAGGTATTCAGAGACTTGGATTGGGAAGAATTGGGGATAAGTTATTGGAGAATACCTTAGTAACCTGCGATTCGCTGATGATATTGCCTTGCTTAGTAACTCAGGGGACCAATTGCAATGCATGCTCACTGACCTGAAGAGGCAAAGCAGAAGGGCGGGTCTAAAAATTAATCTGCAGAAAACTAATGTTTAACAGTCTCGGAAGAGAACAGCAGTTTACGATAGGTAGCGAGGCACTGGAAGTGGTAAGGGAATACATCTACTTAGGGCAGAAGAATAAGAGTGGGCTGGGGTGCCTTTGGCAGGCATTCCCAGATCATGAACAGCAGGTTGCCATTATACCTCAAGAGAAAAGTGTATAACAGCTGTGTCTTACCAGTACTCACGTACGGGCCAGAAACCTAGAGGCTTACGAAAAGGGTTTTACTTAAATTGAGGATGACGCAACGAGCTATGGAAAGAAGAATGATAGGTGTAGTATTAAGGGATAAGAAAAGAGCAGATTGGTTGAGGGAACAAACACAAGTTCATTACATCATAGTGGAAATCAAGAAAAAGAAATGGGCATGGGCAGGACATGTAATGAGGAAGGAAGATAACCGATGGTCATTAAGGTTTACGGACTGGACTCCAAGGGAAGGTAAGCGTAGCAGGGGGCGGCAAGAAGTTAGGTGGGCGGATGAGATTAAGAAGTTTGCAGGGACAACATGGCCACAATTAGTATGTGGCGACGAGCGGCCACGTAGACCGGTCAAGTCTCGGGCTCTCGCAGGAGAGGAAGAAGCGACACTCGATCTCTTAGCGTAGAATTCTTTTAATTAATCTCCTTCGGAACGCTAGCCCGTGTCGGAGCGTGCCAGCCGCTCGTGCCTCGTGTAGACGCGAGCGTCTACGTCATCTCTCGTGCGACGCCGATGCTGCTGCCGCGACAGAGGCCCCCCCCCCCTAGAGAGGAGGAAAGTTCGACGAACGATGGGAAGTGCACGTGACGCGGCGTGTCTTGGCGTTGGTCTTGGGTGTCGCGTCCGCAGGTGGCGGCGAAGGATGCAGCAGGGTCGCGTCGCACATTGGTGGAGCTGATGGCGCTGGTGGTTCGATGTAGGCGGGTTTGAGACGTTCCAGGGCAATTGTGTCTGATCGGCCGTTGACATTGACAACATACGTCGTCGGACGACGCTCTAGAACTCAATATGGCCCGGGGTAGTGTGGTTGCAAGGGCTTCCGCACGGCACAGTTACGCACGAAAACGTGGGTAGCAGAGGTCAGTGCGGGAGAAACGTACGGGGACCTTGCTTCTTGTGAACGTGTAGGCACGGGGCGTATCTGGCTGAAGAAAGCTTGCAGTTCGGCAACGTAGTCGGCAGGTGATGGCATAGGCGTTTTAGGGGTGGCGACAAAGAAATCGCACGGAAGGCGTAGGTGAGTGCCGTAAACTTGCTCAGCACAGGAGCAACCTATGTCGCTCCTGAGTGCGGCTCGGATGCCAAGTAAGATGAGGGGCAAACGTAGGACCCACTTCTCCGGCGATTCATGTGCAATAAGGGAGGCCTTGAGATTGCCGGTGAAAACGTTCAACTAGTTCGTTGGACTGCGGGTGGTAAGCAGTTGTGCGAAAACGTGTCGTTCCGAGTAGTCTGAGTAGCTCGTTGAAGAGTGCTGAGTCAAACTGTCGACCACGATCTGTGATTATTGTGGATGGGCAGCTGAACCTTGCGATCCACGTAGACACGAAAGCTGCTGCAACAGTGGGCGCTGAGATGTCAGATATAGGTGTAGCTTCTGGCCACCGTGTATAACGGTCGATGCCTGTCAGTATGTAGCAGTACCCTTTCGAAGGCGGGAGAGGGCCGACGAGGTCCAGGTGTACGGTGTCAAAACGAGCATGCGGTGGAAGAAAAGACTTGGCAGGCGGAATGGGGTGACGCTGGATCTTCGAACGTTGACACGGCAAACAGCAGCGAACCCAATCGCGAACTTGCGCGTTTAGCCGAGGTCAAACGAAACGCCTAGAAAGAAGCTTCTGTGTCGCGCGTATGCCAGGGTGCGACAGGTTGTGCACGGTTTCGAATAGACGTCTGCGAAGGGATGCCGGAACGTTTGGTCTACGTGTCGTTAGTAGTGTCGCAGACGACGGACGTACCATCTGGGGTCACAATGACGTCTTCCAGTTTCAGGGACGTTGACGAATTCCGGAGTGTACGAAGTTCAGTGTCGTCACGTTGTTGACTGGCGAGTTAGTCGGCCTCGATGATGAAAGGTTCCGATGTCAATGTGGAAACGACGTTGACACGACTCAGAATGTCAACTGGAACGTTGACGGTGCCCTTGATGTGGCGGAACGTTGTTGCAAACTCGCAGATGTAGGAAAGGTGTCGAATCTCGCGGGGCGAGTAACAGGACGCCGAGCGATTCGTTGCGTGCACAAGGGGCTTGTGGTCAGTGAAGACAGTGAATACACGGCCTTCAAGGAAATGGCGAAAATGATTGGTAGCCAGGTAAACGGCGAGTAATTCACGTGCAGGCTTCAGTTTCTTGGAGAAAAAAGCGAGTGGATGCCACGCATTGTCGATGAATTGCTGCAGAACGGCACCAACGGCGATGTTTGAAGCGTCGGTCATGATGGCAGTGGGTGCCTCTGGCTTTGGGTGTCCAAGCAGCATGGTGTCGGCGAGGGCGGACTTGACTCTTGTGAAAGCGACGGTGGCCTCTTCAGTCCACTGAAGCACTTGTTTGCGTTTGTTTACCAGGAGAGCGTCTAGCGGAGCCATAAGTCGTGCGCACTCGGGAATGAATCGGCGGTAGAAATTGACGAATCCGAGAAATTGGCGAAGCTTGGTGAGTGTGGTCGGTCGGGGAAGGTTTTCGATGACACGAATCTTGGACGGCAGAGGTCGAATGCCGTTAGCGTCGACGATATGACCGAGGAACTCGAGTTCGCGTTGACCGAATTCACTCTTGGCGGCGTTGATGACAATTCCTTTACTGGCAAGGCGTGAAAACAACAACGGCAAGTGGTGAAGATGTTCTTCTGCCGAAGAGCTTGCGACGAGAAGGTCGTCAATGTATGGAAAAACGAAAGGCAAACCTCGGGTGACGGAATCGATGAAACGCTGAAAGGATTGGCCCGCGTTCCGTGAACCGAAAGGCATGCGGAGAAATTCGGAAAGACCGAAGGGTGTGGTGATGGCGGTCTTGGGAATGTCTTCTTCAGCGACCGGTAGCTGATGGTAGGCGCGAACGAGATCGATCTTAGAAAATATCGTCGCACCGTGCAACGCTACCGTTAAGTCCTGAATGTTCGGTAGAGGGTAGCGGTCAGGAACTGTGAGGTTGTTTAGTGCCCGGTAATCGCCGCATGGGCGCCAGTCTCCCGTCTTCTTGGCACCATGTGAAGTGGTGATGCTCAGTTACTGGAGGAAGGGCGAATGATGCCAAGTTGCAGTATGTGTTCGAACGCCGCGCGAGCGATCTTGAGTTTCTCTGGGGACAAACGCCGGGGTCGGAAATAGACCGGTGGGCCGGAGGTGACGCTGTGATGGCACACATCATGTTGTACCGGTTGCGTCCAGTTCGGCAGGCGCGTCAAAGTGGGAAACTCGCGTAGGAGCGCGGCGAAAGGTTCGTCCAACATGGCAGAAATAGGCGCTATGGGAAATGTGCCTGATAATGTGACGCCGGGAACGGATAGCTGGGTCATGGAGTCGATGAGACGGCGTCGTTGGATGTCCACAAGGAGTCCGTAGTTATGCAAGAAGTCTGCTCTAATGACTGCATGACGGACGTCTGCAACCAGGAAAATCCAGCGGAATGCTCGTCGAAGGCCAAGGTTTAGCATGACGGAGCGTGACGAGAAAACTGGAATCGTGGTGCCGTTGACGGCTTGCAAAAACGAGACAGGTGTCGCTTTTCGGTCGGAGTGCTTTGCGGGAAGAATGCTGACGTCAGCACCTGTGTCGACTAAGAATCGTTGTCCCGTAACTCTCCGTCACGTAGAAAAGGCGACTTGTGTGCTGGGCCGGACCACTCGTCGCCGTTAGAGGTCGGCCGGCCTGTTTCCCTGCCAAGCGCAGGGACGCCGACAATGACGAGCGTCGTTTCAAAACGGCGGTTGTAGTAGCAAACGCCAGGCGTTGTAGTTAAGGTTTCATTTTGGGTGCCCGTGCGTCTTGATCTGCTGGAACTACGGCTGCGTGGGCGACGAGACGCGCGGCGATGTTCCTCTCCACAGATGATGCGTTCCAGGCGCTCACACAAGGAGTCGAAAGGAGATTGCACTGCGGAAGAGCAGGGAAGAGTTTGCAGAGCGGTTGTATTGTCACCCGGAGACGGTGACGAGGCTACGATGGTTGGGGTGGCTACTTCCATGACTGTCGGCCAAAGCGGCAAGTGCGGTAAGGTCCGTGGTAGAGGCTGTCGCCAGGACCATCTGCACGTTAGCCGGGAATCGTTGCAAAAACAATTCGCGCAACAGCGTGTCGTCGATGGATCTCGCGTTGTTTCCGAGCAGCTGGCTCATTCGGCGAAGAAGTTGACTAGGGCGTCGGTCGCCAAGTTCTTCAGCGGACAGAAGCTGCTGGATGCGAGAACGCTGTGAAGCTGCTGTGCGCTGTAGCAGTGCTGCCTTGAGATCGTCGTAGGCGGCGGCAGACAATGGGGAGTTCAACAAATCTGCTACCTCGTCAATGGCGGCGGGCGAGAGCGCTGCGACGGCGTGATGGAACTTCGAGGCTTGAGAGCGGATACCAGCGACTTGAAATTGAGCTTCGGCCTGGAGAAACCATGCCGAAGGTTGCTGGTCCCAGTACTGTGAGAGGCGGACAGCGATGGCGGAACAGGAGGGCTCACCGCGTTCCTCGGAAGGGTTCTGTCCTTGAGCTCACGTAGCGTTGGTCTGGTGCATGGTCGTCTCTACCACAGGAGCGTATGGCAGTATCACTTCCGGAGTCACCAAACTGTGGCGACGAGCGACCAAGTAGACCGGTCAACTCTCGGGCTCTCGCAGGAGAGGAAGAACTGACACTCCATCTCTTAGCGTAGCACTCTTTTAATTAATCTCCTTCGGAACGCTAGCCCGTGCCGGAGCGTGCCAGCCGCTCGTGCCTAGTGTAGACGCGAGCGTCTACGTCATCTCTCGTGCGACGCCGATGCTGCTGCCGCTACACGTACATTACCGTGGTAGTTGGAGAGTTTTGGGAGGAGGAGGAGGAGGAACAACTTTATTTGCTCTAACTGATTAGAAATTAGCGGTGGCAGATGTGGTCGGCCGTCTTCACAGTCTTCTTCCCCATCTGCGCAGGGTCGACGCTCCTATTCCAGGGCACCACTGAGGGTGGCTATTCGGTGAGCGTGCCTTACTAGTCCATGCTGGACTTTCGGGTCGCTGCTGGAGAGCACCCTCTCCCACTGCTCCGCACTCGGGTCTTTTATTTGAAGGAATTGTTGGTTCTGAACGCATTCCCATGTAATGTGGTATAAGCTGGGCTTGGCGCCGCACCAGGGGCAAATGTCTCTATACTGGGTTGGAAACATCTTGCTTAGTGTGTTTAGATTTGGGTATGTTCCTGTTTGCAGCCTCCTCCACGAGGTTGCTTCATGCTGATTTAGGCTGTTGTGGGGTGGAGGGTATTTGATTCGGACCCCCTTAGAAGCAGCCACTTGCGTGGAAGAATACGTCGGGGAAAGAGGCCTTGAGTGCTCAACGGTGAAATCCGAGCTTCTGAGAATTACACGGGGCAAGGAAGGCAAAGAAAGCCTTAACATACGGCTAAAGGGGCATCCGATACCGGAAAGCCAACAAATCAGGATCCTTGGAATGTGGGTGCAATCGAACCAGCGCTGCACCCACACGCTGACAACACTCAAGCAGTCAACAACCCAAATAGCACGCATGATCACGCGGGTGTCACAAAAGTGATATGGGATGAAAGAAGGAGACACACTTAAGCTGGTTGGCAACCTGGTGGTCAGCAGGGTCGCGTACTCACTCCCGTACTTCAACTGCACCAAACAGGAAATACGAGAAGTTTGGGAGACTCCTTTGCCCTGCAGTGGGCGTAACCAGGCTGATGACTATGATAACGAAACCGATAGGTCAAAATCAAAAGCCGTCCATGACGGCGTCTCCTGTCGACGCTCTGCGAGGTTCCGATGCTAACTTCCGTATGCAGAAAAGCACATTAACTTGAAGTCCATGCTTTTCTCTATCTAAATGACGGCTATCGTGAACATGATGAAGGAAACGCAGTGAGCGTCTGTGGACACGTTAACGCCAGGCGTCGTTTATATCAAGTCAAGCATCGGCTTAAACTTAAGTTGCATTTGTATCCACGCCACGGCGGCCGCATTTCAATGGGGGCGAAATGCGAAAACACCCGTGTACATAGATTTAGGTGGGCTGTAAAGAACCCCAGGTGGTCGAAATTTCCGGAGTCCTCCACTACGGCGTGCATCATACTCAAAAAGTGGTTTTGGCACGTGAAACCACATAATTTAAGTAGCATTTCTGATACGGGGGTAACAATGTTTGCAGACTGAAAAGCTGCCGCAAAGTGCTACCGACGATTACCCTAGCCCGTTTACTCCGTATAGCATAAAAGAAACAAACCGTAGCTGCCTTTCGGGAAGCCTCTCAAAAGCCTAGAATGAATCATCGCTCGTCGCAACTAAAGGTTCATAGGACAAGTCATTTCTAGCCGACGAGCGGCTACGCTTTACAAAGAGCACTGATAACGCCGGCGGGACAAGCTTTGCGCTGAAGTGCAATGCGCAGGGATAGGTTTTAATTCTTGTATCTTTGCCTTGCTGACCTCGTCACTACGTCACCGCGCGAAGTTTAAAAAGCATGAGGTCACTACGTCACGTGGTGGCACTCACGCGAACTAAACCCTGATTTCCAGAAAAGCTGGGTACGTCCTCAGATATTTCTGGGTTGGCGTGACAATAGAGACGAGTAATCTCATCCGTAAATACTGCGACGTTCTCTTTAGGGAGCTGCACTCGGGCTTTTAGTAGAAGTTCGGCCCTTTTTCTTCTGACGATGCTTGTGAAGGTCTTCAGGAATTCGCTGCTGAACGCATGCCATGTCGCTAACGAGGACTCTCGATTTTAGAACCAAGTCCTGGCGCAGTCTCCTAACAAAAAATAGGCGTGACGCAACATTTTTTCAGCATTTCTCTTGTACGCTGACACTCTGGAATGTTTGGAGCCTGGTCTCCCGGTCTCCCGACGAAGCTCCACGGAAAGTAGGTGGCTCCCTGGGTACCTGAAGCGCTACTGTTGATGGCGAAGCTGTTGCTGTCATCATTGCTGCTGACTTGTAAGCCTTTGTGCTTCACTTAGGCAGAAGACCATGCTCCAGGGGCTAGATTTGTGGTCTGAGGCTTGCTCACTGATCCGGGGCGACGCTGGTGCTGTCTTCTGGTTTAGTGCTTGACACGCAGCATTGCTGGGGCGTCCAGTACATAAAAGCAAAAGCACCTCTATCATGTAGTAGGGACGGTCAATAATACAGCAGCAAAACTGTGAATGAAGAAACTATTGTCAATGTTATTTGTGCACCACTTGGAACGAGGTCTGGGGGACGACAGACAGAAGTGTAAATTTTCAACTGGTTGTAATGGTAGGAAGTCAAGTGGTTTATCTACATACATAAGTGTGACGTAACAGGAAAGACGTAATAAAATAGGCATGTGCAATTAGCAAGACAGACTTTCACACGTGCAATGGCAAGACAAATTATAAATAGTACTAAGTGTAAAATTATTCGCGTGTTCCTTGATGAATTGGGCCTTCTAATCCCCTTTCGATAGATGGTTGGTATAGTCTGCGACCAGTGGGAAAGAAGGGCGGAGGGTATCAATGCGCCGTTGTGTGTACATTACTGTTATGATCTCGAAGCCTATCGTTCAGGCATCGGCCAGTTTAGCCATTGTACTTTTTCCCACACTAACTAGCCCAAACCAGTACCCTTCTCAGACAAAAATAACTTCTTATTGTGCGAACTTGTGTGCCAACAAAAGCAAGTTACACTCAAAGCACAGCGTCAGTGTCGTCATTTATATGTCACTCGTCGCAAATTCCAGCGTAATCACTGGCGCCCGCTTGCTTTCAAGGAGCTACTACACACGTGTCGCGCATGCGATCAGATCACACAAGGTTCTGTGGGAGTACGCACAACAAGTGGAATCAAAGCTAACATTCCAGTAAATTATATATTATGGGGGCGCGTCTTGCACAGAGGGATAACGTCTAACATTTGTTAGCCGCTGAAAAGTGGTGACCGTGTGAAGTTAAACGAGTAGGAGTGTCAATATTCTATGAGACGACAGCAGACAAAGTAATGATCAGCGACCTCGGTTTCAACAACGGCAGCATACATCGTAAGATCGCAGCACTGGGCATCAATATGGTAACCACGGGACTTGACCAACTTTCCAGATAACAATTATTTGCGTCTTTCTTGATGTATTGTGCCTTCTAATCCCCATTTCGATAGAAGGTCGAGTAAGTCTGCGACCGGTGGCAGAGTAGGGTGAAGGGTATCAATGTTATTTTTTTCCTAGGACACACACGTAACTGTCAAGAGAAAGAGATGATAGAGCTGTATTAAGTTCTGACAAGAACAAGTGAACATTGCGACAAGGGGGCCGCTAAACAGACAGCACAACTATTGACAGCTCAGATGAGCATAGTCGTAGAGTAACCACTTAAGCTTGTGAATATTAAATTGGCATTTTTGATAGAGAACACGTGCCTTTGACGAATACGGTGACGCCTATTCCCCGACGCAGTGTGCTAGTACATGAAAACAGTTTATAACCGTGTATAGAATAAGAAGCAGTGGTATTGACGGAAACATTTGTTTCTCTCAAAACACAGACATCACAAATAGATAGAAAAAACGACATTATAGCAAAAAAATTATTGCAATGTTTTCGAATGCTGGATATATTAAGATGGATTGAAGTGAGAGCATTACCGGTTTGAAGAAAAAGACTTCGATACGATAGTTAACTGGCGACGCTCATATTTAGACAAGTTTTTTAACGTCAATCGGAATATCAATGTGAACGAGACGGGCGCCTTCAGCCTTTCTCGCCAGCGCCGTTCCGGTGCGTTTTCAGGCGAACTTGTATTCCTTTACCTTTCTTCTTATGCGAGGCTGCCGAAACAAGTTCCGGTTGGCGCGAGTCAAATTATCATTGAAATATAGACGACAGTTCGGATTCATGCCATCCAAGACAAGATTCGAGTGACTGTTGCCAGCATCCAGCCACTTTTGCTTACTTGTTACAGCCTGCATTTGAACAAGGATAGCCGAAATGCATTCAGTGCGAGCTGGGAGGCAGCGTACAACGGAAACATCCGAATACTGACGCTGTTTAACTTTGCTGCCACTTGGCCAAGTATATATAAGAGGCCTTCATTACGCTGAACGGGGAAACCATGTTTCAGAACTGCACATTTTGATGTACTGTTGAAGAGCATAGTTCTGCATGGTCATGCTGCGGATGGCTCTAGCCTAAGAAGAAACAGTCGATGACAGCGTCTCTGACTGAGTACGCAGCTGGCCAAATTCAGTTTGGCTACCCGACCCCGCAGAGCCTACGGAAGTGTATTTGGAGGACAAAAACTCGATAGACTTCGGCATTTCTCGTACAGTATCGGCCAACTTTTCTCTCGTGGTTTTGAAGGACAAAAGTTAACTACAAGTGCAAGCAACATGTCCAAAGTCCATTAAACATGTTTTCGTTGACTGTAATGCAGTTTTATTTTGGATATATTAGAGAGACCTTTACAAATAGATGTGCACGTGAACCCACATGACATGCTTTCTTGCCAGCTGAACGTGATTTTCAAGACATGAACGTTACTCTTTCGTTAAGGTTGCATGCATTCTGGCGTAGTGTGTTAGCGTATAGATGCCGTGATGTTAAACACCGTGGAATACCTTGTGGAATTGGTTGTCGAAGTGAGCCATCTGTATAAGGTGATTAATTGCTACAAAGATGTTATGTAATTCTTTGATGCTCTCACAACTGCAGAACATGTGGGATGTGTGATGACTAACACTTCATTTGACTTGTAGCCAAGCAGAAGATACAGAAATATATATTCGTAGCGTAGCACACTAAGCGTGAGACTGCTAGGTTTGAGAAACTTTTCTGACGCTTGTTCGATTCCGCACAGCGCCAGAGTATATTTTTTAAATCATCTAAAGCAGTGAGCAAGGTTAGGCCACACATTTTAAAACTGCACAATATTTGGGATTGACACACAACTTTGGACGGCACAGTCTTCGAGTTCAGCCCATATTTTTTGGTTTGGTAGATTGGTGGAAACAAAAACTTGTTCGACAATGACATGGAATGTTATTCGCATTAAAAGGCAACGTCAACAGGGACAGCGGAACGCCCCACGCAGCAGAAGGGCGCGCTGGAAACGATGGGTCCAACATCGATAGAATCAACCCGCGTGACTTGCAATACCGATCGACATTATGGCGTGCCTTCGCAAGATGAACCGATTGGTTTCTTTCAGATATACAACAATTTTGCTTGCCTCGGGGCAGGCGCCGTAACATTGTCAATGCGCACGCATAACACGCATAACGCGCACGCTAAACACAGGGGACGCTGGTAATGCTTTGGAGCGCAAGTGCGCGAAGCATAGCTGAATCGTCTGCATACACGCTGGAACGCTTCTGTCAAAGATGATAGGCGGTGGTTTCGGAGGCTCGGCAGGTTCGGCGGCGGCGGACGCAGTTCACCGTGGAATAGGTCCTCTTCCTGCTGGCCAACGCGTCGCAGTCATAACCGTACGCGAGGCACTCACGGGGTGGAGCGAAGACTTTGCCGGATACGGTGTGCCCTGCGAGATCGGCCATTACTCTGTGAAAGGGGAACAGCGCGAGTATGTCGATGGTGCTATTCAAAAGAGGTACCTGCGTGCGTCAATCCCATTGAATCCCGACTGGGATCTGAACACCGGATACGAAAATGCATCGCACAGAACAGGAGAAGGCTCGCTGCCGACGCATAACCTACTTCGCTGGGTTATGCTCAACAAGGACAAAGTGGTGACGCCTTCGTCTCGGGAAGCTGAGTGGTGAGTGTGTCGTACCGTTGTTGCGAGGCGAATCCTAGTATGCAGTATTCATCGCATATCGACTACTCTATATTGCAAATTGCATTAGGTACAGGGGCCTAGCCAGCGTTTGGCCACCTGGGAACGTGCCTCGCAGCACTCGCTTCCTCCACCTCCCACCTCCGTAATTTTCGTACCAGGTTTTCGCGATGCCGCCCCGCTTGGCATCGTGGAAGCGCAGCCACCAGTTGCACGTGATTCAATGCAAATGGGTGCCCTGTTCTTTAGACCCGACAGGGGGCGACCCTCTAATCTCAAGGATACATGGCATAAAACAAATTTCGACAACTGCTTCCAAAATGTCTTTCAAAAAAAGCAGTTTGTTTCTATGATAAACATCGCACTTATATTGGAGAAAATTGCAGAGTAGCACGAAATAAATCAATATTTGCCCAACCACAACCTTTTCTGAAAAGCGTAAGAGCAAAATAGCAGGCATTTTCTTTAACGCTTGCACTGAGCACACGTTTTTTTCTTCTTACACTCGTGTGTGCGCCCTTCTGTAGGCCTCGCTCGGCGCCCCGATCTATAAAAGGTGCAAATATTTCGCTTTTTCCGAGCGGCCGTCTCCGGTATCCGACTTCACCGGTTATGCCTGACGCAGCGATGAGCAGTGTAATGGTGAACACGCGTGTGCGTGATGGTGATGAGTTATTGGCATCCCCTTTGAAACGGTGCGGGGAGAAATCGTCGTCTAGGATGCTTGAGTGTATCAACTGCGGCCGCGCATAGAAGTAAGCCTGCGAATGTACATTAATGCCTGGAGGTGTATCCTCGTGTCGTCAGCTTCATTGTTCGCCCGTCAAAGCTGCGTTGCAACGAACAGTATTCCACTTTCAATAGCACGTCGCCGTCGCTGCGAAGCAAACTTCGTCTCTGTGTACTACATATAAAAGGCCGGCTGGTTCACCAACATGAAACACAGTTAGCTGCGTAGAAGTCGGCAAACTTTGCCGTAGAAAGAAACAGTTTCAATCTTCTCATTAGCTCTAACTTTTCACGCAAGTAACCATGTACCTTTTGCCCAAGAGAAGCTTGCTGAGCGTGATGCAGTTTATTTGGCTCAGAGTGCAGCATCAATCGGTCAGGATATAGCATCGAGCCTGCGACTAGCAAATGCAATGCAGACTTCAGATAAGATGCTGGTCCTGCTACACTACTGCAAGTGAAATTCTATTTAGCGGACACCCCTTGGCAGGCGAATAATTAAGCAGGTCCTTCTGACTGGACTGCGGGGGGCTAGCCTGACCGCTCTTTTTATCTTCTTTTTACGATTTGTCTATTGTATTCTTGTCTTTGATTCATAGCTGCATGTGATCATTTCGTGGTTTTTTTCAAATATACTTTCAAAAGTTGGCGGAAGTACTTTCACTGTTTTCATTGTGAACGTGCGCAGTATGCTCGAGCGCTGGAATGAATATTTTTTCCCAAGTCGGTGCTGTGCGTGACAAAGCTGATGTTTTCGTATTAACTGAAATATTGGGCGAGAGCATGTCGGTCTGTTTTCCGTCCAACGTTACCACAATCATTTTTTTTACACGGAAAGATTGCCGCGGGGGTGAACTTGCTGTTTTTATCAAATATCGCTGGATTTCGAGTCCTCTTTAGAACCTTTAGACCAGCTGAATTGCTAGCGCTTCGTATTCACACAGCGTATCTTGCCATTGCTTTGCTCGTTATCTACAGGCCTCTAAACCAAAGTGTCAGAAAGTTTGTGGATGAGTTGCGTCTACTTACTTTTCCATCTGGTCGAGCATGCATGATAGGTGACGTTAATATTGACCTGCTGAAGAAAGAATGGCAGATCGTTACTGTTTACTTGAACACGCTTGCTAATGTTGTGATAGAAGCCGTGATCAACCTTCCGACACGTGTCCTAGTTTTGGGCCCATCAGTGGTGTCTGCACGTCTAGATCACGTGAACGTCCGTACCGAGAATGACCAGGTCTTTTTGTTTATTCTTGAGCAAAAGCTGGTCCGATCACTTCTTTGTGGGTGTACCTTTTTATAATGACAGCATGTTACCGTCCTGAAACCGATATAAGAAATATAGGTTGTGGATAACAGAAAACTTGACATGTTGTTACAGCATTACGATTGGCGATCTTTGCTTGCGGAAATTCCCGCAAGTGAAATGTATGATCCTTTTATTGCTGTCTACGCACAGATAGCGCACACATGAAAAAGGGTGATCGTCATAAAACAAGGAAAACCGGGTTGCCCGTGGTTAAATGGAAATATTTTATCCGTGACAGCCGAAAGAGAATCAGTTTGGGCGTGTTATCGTCATTGCCCTAAAAATAACTTTCATCGTGCACCTTATAAGATCGCTCGCAATAAAGTTACTGCGGTGCATGGAGATGGTAGACGAAAACAGTTCCAAAATAAATTTTCTGATTCTAGGAATAATTCATGTGAGGCTTGGTCTGTTATTGAATTAAGGGCTCGTACCTGTAAAAGTTTATATGAAACAATTGCTAAAAATTTAGGCCCTCTGTCTATTCCGCTAGCAGACCAATTCAACCATTTTTTCTCGTCTGCTGCAGCAAAATTGTCTGGTAATACGACCAGTCATCTTCGTGCGCAATCGGTGGCTGAGTCTGCCCTTCTGCCAGAGCGTAATGAAGATTTTCATTATATCCTATTCAACTTCAAACGGTGCAATTCAGCGGGATTAGAGGACGTGTCTGCGGACGTTTTTCGCATAAATTTTGATGCCTTGAAGACTGCTTTGTTAGCAATCACAAACGACAATATAGTAACACAAATCATGACAGCTGGTCTCAAGGAGGCTCTTTTAGGCCCCGCTTTTCAATAGTGAACAGGTTAATTCGGTTACCAACTATAGAACTATTTCCATAGTTTCATGCATGCTCTGATGCTTGAAAATCAAAATTTTCATGTAATGGAAAGCTTCACTGACGCACATAACCTGCCATCGCCAATCCAATATAGATTTACCTCCAGGCGCGGCACTAGATCAGCGTTAGATCAGCTAACTGATTTCCTAAATGCTCTTGAAAACAGCGAATTTTCTGGCCCATTATTTTTAGGCATATCACAAGCTTTTCATTCCACGAAGAAGATGTTCAACTTTGTAAAAATCATAGCCATGACTTTAGAGCGCCTTTCTCATCTTTCGTTGGGAATTATTTGCATGGTCGGACTCAAGTAGTAGTAATCAGAAATATTAAAATTAGGCCCACACAGCTGTCCAGGTGAGTTCAAGTGGAGCTTCTAGCACCCCTTTCATTTAACTTGCATGTCAACGACCTCACTCTATCCATTTTTAATTGCCGAGTTTTTCAGTTTGCTGAAGATGCGCTTGTAGTATCCCGTCATGCTAATTATGATCAAGCCGTGGCTGAATTACGTCATTAGTTGGTACTGTAATAACTTAATTTCTATCAATTAAAATAAAACTAAACTCGTATGTTTCCACAATCCCCTGAAACGTATTCCTACCATCATTCATTTTCTTCATTCTCTTCAGTGTAATAATTGCTCCTGATCTCCACTTGTACATCTTTCAAGCGTCAAATATTTGGGTGTTCATTTTGGTACCAGCATGTCTTGGGATAGTCATTTGGCTAGCGTTTGCGAACGGCTGCGCAAAATAGCGTGTTTGCTAAATTCTATCAAGTCATTATGCCCAGTTCGTGTCAGGAAAATGACAGCTTGTGAATTAGGATTGTGTGTGCTGCGCTATGGATTTTGTTGTTTTTACTTTTGTTTAGTGTTTTGGAGCAATAAGGTTGTTTGCTTGCAAAAATCTATATTTCGTGCCGTGATATGTGGCCCTCCAATTCCCAAAAATTCTGGTATGCTTTTTCTTTTGCTCACGTGTGCCTTCTCTCAGGTTGTTTTTTAAAGAAAGTCTTATTCTTACGTACCTGTGGTATAATCAGTTTAGCCTCCCATATATCCCCGCTTGAACATTGCGTCCGCGAGATCATTTCATTTTGGCGAAAGTGCGGTCTAGATATTGAAAACGTGCTCGTGTTTTCTATATTCCAAATGCTCTGAATGACCCCCAACTAGCATTTTCTCTTTCGACAGTGATAAAGACGTAAGCTCGCTTATCTTTGATTTGTATGCTTGATTTTTTTTCGTTTTCTTCCTGCTGAGACCAGGTATTATCATTATGTGAACTGAGATTGGAGTATGCTCTTAGTTGTCCCTTGCTGCCGGGAACTGCCCCACAAGCCATCTGTTGGCTTGGGCAGGCCCATATTTCTACCCTGTATATCCACAAATAAGGAAATAGTGTTGTTACTATTACGCAACAATACCGGGCAATACTGCGCATTCGCGGACTTCTATGCGCGGCCGCGCTGGCTGCACAGGCGCTCCGATGAGCACGGCCACGCACTCGCGTGTTCGCCCAAACTGTACTCATTGCTGTAGGCCGGAACGAGGCTGGGTTGGAGGCGATACGCCAGTGCGCGCGTCTCTAGCTCGGCGGTGGCCAAAAGGGAACGAACTATATCTGCGCTTGAAAAAGGCCTATGCCATCCGTTGCTCCATGTTGCAATTGTGGTAACTCGTTGTCGCCAGGTGAAACGCACCTGATACGTATAGTAATTCTCATAGCATACTAGAATTGAAAAGAAATTCCCATATATTTACAGTTTTGTGCCATAGGAATGAAACACGTAGCTGTTTTAGCACTAGTATCAGTTTTCGTCTTTGTATGTTTCATGACTCAGCTCGCCACACACACTGCAAAAAGTTTGCAGGCTGCGTATTTTAGAGCGCAGCTCTTTGGCGTCCGTTCCTGGGTTTCGCGTCGTCGTCGGCGTCGTCGTCGTCGTCGGCGTCGTCGTCGGCCTCGTAACCAGCTCCGCCCCCCTTTCATCCCCCCAGCGCTAGCAGCGACCGACTGATACCGCTGGATGCCGCTGACGCCGCTAGAGAGTCAAGATAACGTGACTGCATAGAACACCGTCGCCGCCATGCAGAAAGAGGAGGAAAGGGTCCCCCCCCCCCCCTGTTCTTGTGTGGCGGATAGCTGGGGTTGACTCACTATCGCCGTCAGCGGCATCAGTCAGTCGCTGCTATCTCTTCCCTCCTCCCTTTATCGTGTTGTCCGCTTGCTGCGCGCGCTTCTGCCCCCATCGTTTGCCGCTGGGTGTACACGCCGCCCCCCTCCGCTTCCGCTTACTGCTGGTTGCTCTCGACGGCGGCGATGAGCCTCCGCTTCGGCGGCGCGAACTGCAGGGTCTTCTCGGCGGCGGCGATGAGCTTCTGCTTCAGCCTCGCTTACTGCTGGTTGCTCTCGACGGCGGCGATGGGCCTCCGCTTCGGCGGCGCGAACGGCAGGGTCTTCTCGGCGGCGGCGCTTAGCCTCTGCTTCCCCCACGGCTGTGACAACCTCGCGAGGCACTTGTATAGATCTCGTCTTTGAGAATCAAGCATTGGTGTACCAAGTCGAACATATATCAGTCTATTTCTCCGACCACAAAGCTTCCTTCATGACTGTCAAGAACTGTTAGTGGAGTCTTTGTTAAAGGAATACGTGTGAAAAATAAAAAAAATTATGTGATAGCGCATACATGTGTTGCTCGATTTCTTTGCCTCAATCTATCCAAAAGGTGAAACAGCTTATTTGCTGCGCTCAAATTTCGCATTAGGAAGTAACGTAATCGTCGCTAATTTTTTTTTTCATTGCTTCTGAGATTATACTAAAAGTTGTGCACCTTATCACTTTGGCAAGGCTAAAACTGAGTGCACAATCAAATAATTGTATAGATTGTTTCGACGAGTTTTGACGGTGGTGTGAGCAACGGCCAGTTGATGTATGCGCAATAGAAGACTCCGTATTGGAAGACTAAGGTACATTAGACACTTTACTGTTTATTGCATTTATGCACTTACAGTGAAACACGACCAGAGGAAGTGTTTAAAACGGGGCGCCCGTTTGGCCGTGGAGGTAGCGCGGGCCTATTGGTTTGAAGCCTGACTACTTGCAGTTTGCGTTATGACCGCTGAGCGAAGACGATTGTGTGTTCTTGTGTGCTATAAATATTCATCCTCCTTTTTCTTGGTATTCAATTGTGGTGACACAACTTAAAATATATGGGAAGGACTCTGTTGTCTTCTATGGCTCTAAAAAAGCTACGTTTCCGTGAAGCAAAACGGTCTCGGCATCAATGTCACAGATAAAAATTGACCGTACATTGCGTATTGAACGTACGTACATTACGTATTCTGAATGCTATATTGTCCTTATGTCGTCGTCATGTCAATTTCACCGATCAATCGAATTCATTCCTTATTCGTCATTCTAACCCAATCATGCTGTCGCCATTCACTCGTAACCATGTCGTCATTGTCATGCAAACGTCGTCATAACGTCGTCGTCAGAGAGTCGCTGTCATGGATGTGTTGTCATATCATGGTCTTTCTGCCGATGGGGTCTTGCAATCGTCGTCATTCCAGCTTCGTTATTCGGTTGTCGCTATACACTCGTCGTCATGTGATTATCCTCATGTCAATGTTACACTCTCTCACAAAGTTTGCACATTTTGGGGTTACCTTGTCCCACAGCCATAATCGACATCTTGCCCGAATTTGTTTTCTCTAACGTTGTGGAACCGGTAACTCCAAGTCACGAACGGCACGAGCCTTATCATCGTGACATAGCATTCTCGACAGCAGCAAAGTTGCAAGCGCAGATTTTTTCAAGAAGGAAAACGCAAGCAAGGCAGATGATTATTGCCGTAGGGCAACATAAACGCCAAGTGGCGCAAGCTTCTTAAAGAGTACGATTGCCGTCACTTAGGAGGGAGCTCAAGCTGGGCCCAAACTCCGACGCCGCCTATTCAAACACTTGTACAGCGGAGAAATGCTTACCTCAAATAACTCATGTACTAAATTTTAATGAAGTTTGGTGTATGTGAAAGAGAAAAATAAATCCGAGTGAAAAAGCAAATTGTTAATTTTTATAGCGTGATGTTTTATCAAGGTTGCAAAAAATTAACAACGTTCGCAAAAAAGAAACACGATGGTTATAAATTCGTAACTCGGCACCAAAAATGCATATTACCGTTTTGTAAATTGCATCCACCAGAACAATCCAACTGCACATATTTGATATCTAAATTTATACCTCACGGGAATTGCTTGCAATGTTTACAAAGGTTTTCCAAAAGTGGTACTCGGACATTAGTGGTGTACTTGAGCCACATAAAATTTGTCCGTTTTAATTGTCCTCTCAGGTACACTTTGCAAAATTAAAATAGCCTTTTTTATTGCTAAGTGAGGTCGCTTCTCAGCCTTTCGGGCTAAGAGAAAAGTGTAGCGATCTGATCATCTCGACTATTCAGAAAATTTGCAGTTTGTAACAATTTTTATTAAAAGGAACTTCACGGCGTTAAAGAAAAATCTACTTCCAACGGTCATAGATAAGGACTTCTTTGAAGTGCAAGCAACTTCATGAAAATTGTTGAAGTGGCTGCTGAGGAAAGATTTTTCATTTTCTGTATATTTACATAGAAGCCTGCGAGCTGAAGCTTCCTTATAAGGATTGAGATCTCGTTGTCGTAATGCCGCTGTAGGTATACCACCTTCGTCGTTCCATCGTCGCACTGCGTCGGCGTCACAGTCATCACTACGCCGTCGTGCTTTGGGTGACCTTGACAGTCGAGTGCAAGCAAAGTGGGACAGTATTGGAGTACGGCGCATATAGGGTAACGAACGAAACTGTTATAATGATCGCGACACATGCTAAGTAAACCTGACTCTATAAATACTGTGTATCGCTACATTGCTGTAGTGGTAATCGCATTACGGTGGACAGTCAACGTGCGATGAGATCTGCCGTAATTTTCTTTTTTCACGTGCAAAGTATTTCGGCGGGACTGTTTGCTAAAATGGGCGTAATAGAAGCGTTGTAGGACTGTTTCTTATATATTCGCAACCCTGCTGCGCAGGCACATTGTGTCGGTGCATAGAGGAGAGAAACCATTACTCAAACATACAAGTGACGCGTGCGCGGATGGCGCGGTTGTCGCGCCAAACATAGTGCGATAGAAACTAAATTTGGCTTCTTGCTAGGCATTGAATGATGCATAGCTCGGCATTATTTTGCCGATACCAGCAGTAGTTGTCGCTTTTGAGAGCTCACTCACACGTGTTCAAGTTTCCTTGCAAAAGGGCGCAATCCACTTTGAGGCCATGCATCGGGCGGTAAGGGAACTGTTCTCAATTCTCTAAAATAAATTAGGGTGAAATGAAATAAGTATCTTGCAAATGCTATATAAAGTGTCTACTGTTACAAGTATGAATAATCAATCACCTAAGTGTTACACTTAGATGATTGAATTTTGTGAGCATAATAAGTATTAAGAATTATAGCATGTGCACCAAAGAGCAGTAGCCTGCATCTCAGCAGCATCGCCACCTGCATGAGCTCGTAGTTCCAGCTTTCAGCTTAGTCGCCCGCCTGCGATGACGCCTTCACGAAATCACGCCGCCTGCAACTTCGCCATCTGTCCTCCGCCACTACGATCCGGCAGCACCCAACGAGGTCCACATCGATGTCAGCGGCGTCAGACTCGGCGCTGTACTCGCGCAATGAAAAACGGGGTTCGATGAATATGTCGTCGCCTACGCCAGTTGACATCTGACAAAAGCGGAGGCTAATTACTCGGTTGCAGAGAAAGAGTGTTTAGGCATTATTTAGACCCGTGACTCGCCGTCCATTGTTGCTCAGTGGCTATAGTGTTGGGCTGCTGAGCACGAGGTCGCGGGATCAAATCGCGGTCACGGCGGGCTCATTTCCATGGGGGCGAAATGCGAAAACACACATGTACTTAGAAGTACACGGGTGCTTAACGTGCACCAAAATCTATAGATTTAGGTGCACGTTAAAGAACCCCAGGTAGGCAAAATTTCCGGAGCCCTCTACTACGGCGTGCCTCATCATCAGAAGATGGTTTTGGCACGTAAAATCCCACAGTTTAATTTTATTTTGGCCCCTGCATAATTTCACCCTTGTTTGTATGGCCACCCTTTTGAGGTCGTCACTGACCACCACATCGTTTGTGGGCTGTCCACGCTTAGACCGACTTGCTCGCTGGGCCCTAAAGCTACATGTAGGATTGCGACATTCGCATTGTTTATCGCAAACAGGGACGTTGACGCCCTTTCTCGCTCACCGGGCTCCGCTGACAGCGTTTGCCTGTTTGCCCTTGAGCCCACACTTACGTCTCATGCACAGCCCAACATGCCGTTGGAGCAGTGCAAGGATCCCTGGATGAGTGCTCTCATCAGCATCCTTACTGATCCATTAACCCTTTCACTATCTCGCGCTCTTCGCCGCCAGGCTATCCACTTCTGCACTCGTGACGGCCTTCTTTATCGTCGTAACTACCTTTCTGACGGTCGTAAGTGGCTCCTTCTGATATCTCGCCATCTCCCTGACTTTATCTGCGACGCTTTCCACGCAGACTCACAGTGCGCGCATGCCGGCCTGTTCAAGACCTAGGCTCGACTAAGCCTCGGATTTTATTGGCGCGGCATGTATAACTACGTCCGAAAGCGCATTCGCTCTTGTGCTCAGTGCGAACCTCGAAAATTAATTCCCTGTCAAGTCTACCCGTCACAACCCCTTCCCTGCTCTAGTCGACCCTTTTATCGTGTTGACACAGACAAATAGCCACCCACTCCAGCAGGGAACCGCTGGCTTATCGTTGCAGTGGATCACTTGACTCACTATGCGGAAACAGCGGCTCTGCCGACGGCCGCCGCCGGCGAGGTTGCATCGTTTCTTTTACGACATGTCGTTCTGCGCCGCGGTGCCCCTCGCAAACTTCTGAGCGATAGAGGCCACTGCTTTCTTTCCGATGCTTTGAAGGCACTACTCGACGAATTTCGAATCGTACATCGCACAACTACAGCGTACCATCTGGAAACTAACGACATGACAGAGCGCTTCAACCGTAGTCTTGGCAATATGCTCTCAATGTACGTCACCTCTTAACATTCGAATTCCCCGTAGGGGCGCCTGCGTCAGCAGGCGTCTGGTGTGTTGCGACACCACGTACCCGAGAACACGATGGTTGGCCCCTTCCGCGTGTAGCCGGGCGCGGCTTAGCCGTGTCTGGGGAAAAGGGGATCTTGGGGGTTGAGCCAATGTCGGGTGTTTGGACCTTTAAGGCCCCCCGGCGGCGGCAACACACCTCTTTGGCCTCTGCTTCACGTAGACGGCACCCCCGGACTGACCCACCCGGGGAAAATCGGCAGTCGCCTCTTCCTGTCTCTTCCTCTCGAATCTTCGTCTTTATCTCTTACTTTTTGACCTTTCCAGTCTTCTCCTCTCTTCCATTTACTTCATTCTCCTCGGCGGCAAGGGTTAACCTTGTGTGGGATAGCCAACCTTGGTTACAACAGATTTGGTTATAGTAGTGTCGTACAGCTGGGGCATGCAGGCCGTCTTTTCACGGTCCTGCAGCGTCCCCTTGTTGGGCTCCATGGTGGGTGGCTGGCGGCGCTGCCGAATTTTCATATATATCTATGGCAAGTTCTTTTCCAACACTTCCTGATCGCCCTCATAAACGAGGGCGCACTGAAGAAGTTTTCAAGTTTTTTGACCGAAATAATGACAATTTCCCAAGATTTCATGTTGCACATTCCGAGAAAAAAGAAAAAGCAGCGAGAATGATCTCACCTTTTTTTGTTGTGAAGACACTTAGTGAAGCTTTTGGCCAAGGTTACAAAGTCTCTAAGTTGGCAAGTGGTGACCTCCTGTTAGAACTGCGTGATAAGACACACTACGAGAAACTCTCTAATCTTGTATCTTTCGGGAGTCTTCCAGTGACGGTCACACCACACCGCACAATGAACACCACCCGCGGAGTGGTTTCCGATGCCTATCTCATGGAACTGACTGAAGCCGAACTACTTGAGGGCTGGAGCGATCAAAATCTGACCAATGTCAAGAGAATAAAGATCAGGCGCGATGAGAAGGAGATTGAGACAAAGCACTTAATTCTAACTTTTGCATCAAGTATGCTACCTGAGACCATTGAGGCTGGCTACATAAAGATCCGAGTCAGACCGTACATTCCCAATCCTCTCCGATGCTTTAAGTGTCAAAGATTTGGCCACAGTTCACAGAACTGCCGAGGCCGCCAGACTTGCGCAAAATGTAGTGCCCAAGAACACGCATCTGCCAATTGCGAGAATGCTCCACACTGCGTGAACTGTGATGGGGAACACGCCGTGTACTCGCGGTTCTGTCCATCATGGAAAAAAGAAAAAGAAATAGTCACCAATCAAAGTTAAGGAAAATATAACGTTCAAAGACGCGCGCAGACGGGTAGCATACCTGCCAAAGAAAAGCTTTGCCGAAGTGGCACGTCAGGGGGCAGCATCACAACGGCCTCCGGCGGCTGTCCGACCCACACGCAGTGAGTCGGCAGTTACGCCATCTGCCCCCACGGTGGTTGCAGCTAGCGCTGCTCCGCCAACCGAGCAGAAGGAACCTTCGACCCTGAAGGTGGGCGCAGCCGAGGCTGCTCCAACCCCCCCGGCCCCTTCCAGCGCTGGCAACAGCCGGCGCAGCCAAATCCCTCAGGGAGCCCAATCGACCTCCGGGCTGGTGGGCGCAGGGGTCTTGCCCTCCAAGGCGGGACTCCCTATGAAAACTTCCCGCTAGCAAGAACGCGTGTCCGGAGCCTCACTAGAGGCAATGGACACAACACCTATCCTCAAGGCGCACCAAGCGCCTAAGGAGCGGCGAGGCTCCCTCGAACGCTCCAGAAAGGGCAAAACTCCCGTTACAAGGCCTCGAACGGGCTCTGTAATTTAATCTCTGTAATTTCCATAATAACTACTTCTGTTTCTGTACACACGGCACCTATTGACCTCCAATATGGATACACAAATAATTCAATGGAACGTCAGAGGTCTTCTTAGGAACCTTGATGTGCAAGAGCTTATGCAAAAACACAATGCAAAAGTGCTGTGTCTACAGGAAACACACCTAAAACCACAACAAACAAACTTTCTCCGACCGTATGTCAAGTTCCGCAAAGATCGCGATGATGCTGTCGTATCATCAGGCGGTGTTGCTATTTTGTTTCATCAACGTATTTCCTGTCAGCGTTTACAGCTGCAAACGCCCCTTGAAGCAGTGGCAGTTCGAACTGTTCTTCTAAATAAACTTGTCACCATTTGCTCGCTTTACTTACCCCCACACTACAAATTAAACAAACATGAATTTCAGTCATTTATAGATGAATTGCCAGAACCTTATGTTGTTCTTGGCGATTTCAATGCGCACAGCTGCCTGTGGGGCGACTCTCGTACAGACGCGCGAGGTCGTCTTGTTGAACAGTTCCTTTTTTCTTAAGGTGCGTGCTTGCTGAATAAGAAGGAACCCACGTATTACTCCCTAGCAAACAGAACCTTTTCTTCAATAGATCGTAGCATAGTTTCCCCGTCCATACTGCCCGAACTCGAATGGGAAGTTACGACCAATCCTTACGGGAGCGACCACTTCCCTATACTGGTAAGAACATCGAAAGAAAACGAATATCCTCCACAAGCTACTAGGTGGAAGGTAGACACAGCCGACTGGGAGAAATTTCGAACTCTCACAAACATCTCATGGGCCGACATGTCTTCTTTAAAAATTGATGCTGCTGTGGAGTATCTTACATCATTCATAATAGATGCCGCATCAAAATGCATATCCGAAGTGAGGGGTCTGGCATGCAAACGACGTGTACCGTGGTGGAACAGCGAATGTAGGATCGCCCGTAAGAATCAGAACAAGGCGTGGGGGTTGCTACGCGTTTCTCCCACTGCAGAGAATCTTATGAAGTTTAAAAAAGTAAAGTCCCAAGGCAGGTGAATCCGCCGACAGGCCAAAAGAGAAAGTTGGCACAAGTTTTTATCGAGTATTAACTCGTTCAGAGATGAGGCCAAAGCCTGGGACAGGGTTAATAAGTTTAGAGGGCGGCAAACATATTCACTCCGTCTGGTAAACACACAGGGCGATACACTGCAAGACCAGGCAGACTCACTTGGGGAGTATTTTGAGAGCGTGTCAAGTTCAACAAATTATTCACAATCCTTTCTCAAATACAAACAAATAGAAGAATGTAAGCCTTTCATCAGAAAATGTCGTCAGAATCAACCATACAACCGTCCTTTTAGTATTGCGGAGTTTAGAGCTGCCTTGAGCTCATGCAAGAGCTCTGCGCCAGGAACGGACAGAATAATATATGAAATGATCAAAAACCTACACAATGACACGCAAGGTACACTACTCTCCATTTTAACACTATTTGGGCTGTGGGATACCTTCCAACCGCATGGAAACAAGCCATTGTTGTTCCTGTTTTGAAACAAGGCAAAGACCCTTCCTCCGTGGCAAGTTACCGCCCGATAGCCCTCACAAGTTGCCTTTGTAAGGTATTTGAAAAAATGATTAATCGCAGACTCATACATTATCTTGAACTGAACAACATGCTTGATCCCTATCAGTGTGGTTTCAGAGAAGGGCGCTCCACAACTGACCATCTTGTACGCATCGAAGGAAACATTCGGGACGCATTTGTACACAAACAGTTTTTCCTATCCATATTCCTCGATATGGAGAAAGCATACGACACTACGTGGCGCTACGGAATCTTGAGAGACTTGGCATAAATGGGTATTCATGGTAATATGTTAAACCTCATAGAAAGCTATTTGTCCAATCGCACATTCCGTGTAAAAGTCGGCAATGTACTGTCACGTCCTTCTACACAAGAAACTGGTGTACCCCAGGGAGGCGTGCTTAGCTGCACGCTCTTTCTAGTGAAGATGAACACGCTTCGTGCTTCATTACCACCTGCCATTTTTTACTCTATCTGTGTGGACGACATTCAAATAGCTTTTAAATCCTGTAACCTCGCAGTGTGCGAGAGACAGGTTATGCATGGTTTGAACAAAGTATCAAAATGGGCAGAGAAAAACGGATTTAAAACCAATCCTAACAAAAGTTCTTGTGTTCTTTTTACACGAAAGAGAGGCCTGGTCCCGGATCCTTGCTTAGAACTGTGTGGACAACAAATTCCTATCAACAAAGAGCACAAATTCCTAGGTATTATACTTCACGGTACTCACTTTCGTTCCACACATCAAATATCTGAAAGAAAAATGTCTAAAAACAATGAACCTAATGAAACTTCTATTCAAGACTACGTGGGGTAGTGACAGAAAGTGTCTAATGAATCTCTAGAAGCGCCTAATACGGTCACGATTGAATTATGGGGACGTAGTGTATAACTCTGCCGCCCCGAGCGCGCTAAGGATGCTGGATCCTGTCCATCATCTCGGTATCCGCCTAGCCACTGGTGCTTTCAGAACAAGCCCGATCGAAATCCTATATGCCGAATCGAATGAGTGGCCGCTCCACTTACAGAGATCAAACCGTCAGCTTTACTTATTTCCTTAAAGTGCACTCTACTCCTGAACACCCATGTTTTAATACCATTACCGATACGACGTATGCTACACTTTTCCGCAACCGTCCGTCTATAAGACAGCCTTTCTCGCTGCGTGTGAAGGAGCTTAGCGATGAAATGCATGTCCCACTCCTCGAGCTTTCCTTAATGCACCTAACCAAGCCCTTACCTCCTTCGGAGTGGCAGGTGATAGAATGTGACCTATCCTTTCTAAAAGTAAAAAAAAACACGCTCCAGAGGTCGAAATAAGAATGCATTTCCTACAAATTCAGTGCAAGCACTCGTGCACAGACTTCTACACAGAAGCTTCTAAGTCACATGCCGGAGTGTCCTATGCAGCCGTCGGTCCATCCTTCTCGGAATCTGATATACTGCATCCAGAAACAAGTATCTTTACGGCAGAGGCCTACGCTGTATGGTTGGCTGTAAAGCATATAAAGAAAGCAAAGCTCCAAAAAGCTGTTATATATAGAGACTCCCTAAGTGTGGTGAAGGCCTTAATGTCACCCTACAAACATAAAAATCCTGTACTTACTGAGGTCTATTCCGACCTGTGCAAAGCTTATTTATCTAACCAGCAAATCATCATATGCTGGGTACCCGGCCACAGGGGAATCGAAGGTAACGTTTTGGCAGACCAGATGGCTACGTCAATTGCACTCCCTGCTGTTAATAATACTACTTTGGTGCCTCTCACAGATCTGAAACCTTACATACGAAAGAAACTGCGAAACCACTGGCAACGCATGTGGGACGCAGAAATAAACAATAAACTGCACGTTATAAAGCCACAGTTGGGTTTTTGGCCCTCCCCAACAAAATCTCGGCGAACAGATGTCCTATTCTGTCGCCTCAGAATAGGACACACATCTGATACCCATCATTTTCTACTTACTGGAAGTGAACCTCCAACCTGTGGTAGATGCGGTGAGAGGCTGACCGTCCTCCATGTTCTCTTGGAGTGTCGGAAAGCCGAACCTGAAAGAAACATTTTCCGCTTGCATACCGTTATTACATCCCTCTACACCCGGCTATGTTTCTTGGTAAGGAACCGCTTTTTAACACCAAGGCAGTCCTCGACTTCTTAAAGGATGTAGTTCTACACATTATAAGGCCATTAAGTTCGTAGAGCATCCTCGCTCCAGAGGATGCCGCTGCGATAATTGTTTTGAATAGCACATGCCTCCAGACCCTTGTGTTTAAGGGCTCTAAGGAGGCAGTAGTGCTCTAGCATTTCTTAAAATCTGATATATTTTACCTATCGTATCATTCTTTTTAAATGAATCTAAATGTTCATAGTACAAGTCATACGTTATCGCCATAATTTTATTATACAGCTTTTACGCACTTTAGAGCGTATATTTTAAGGCCCCTTTACAGCCACGTCACACCAACTTCATAGCAATCATAATTACACTGCAAACTCATTAGCACAGACATGGCGCTCTTTGGCCATACCTGGCCCTTGCGCCATAAAACCCCATACATCATCAACATTCAAATTGGGAGCAAGTTTTTACTCCCGCAACGTATGTGTAGAATACTGCAGCCCAAGCAACTACTGGATTTTCCCTGTACTTTCTCCTAAACAGACGAGAACCACTTAATACGTTAGACACCGTCTTTTCATATAAACCTGACGCGTCCGAAAGTTCTCCGCTGTCTGAAGCTGCTCGACATGCCGAGGAATGCAACTAGCTCGCCAGCTTTTTTTCTACTAAGGACCAGTGGCAGCAGCAATCCCGTCAATCAGCCGATCGTTGTGCACCAACTTTTTCCCTTAGATCTCTGGTCCGGCTAGGGTGCTCGCTACTGAAGACTAAACTTCCCCCTGTGTAAAACATGTTGCGCAATCACTCGGAGCCTACTTCGTTCAGAAGCAAACGTACTCCACCAGTTAGCGCGTAGTCCCTGACGCCGTCGACGGACCTACGCCATCGCGGCCGCGAACTTGATCACGTCTCTCGCATTAAGCTGTACTACGACCCAATAGTAATCTGTTCGCTTTACACCCCCAGGATCGCGCCTTTTACTGCAAAGGGCGCTTGCAACGAAGAAGAGTAGCTTGTGCCTCAGCGGAATCGCCACCGGCATGAGCTCGTGGTTTGTGCTTCGCCGAACGCTTGTGATTGCTCCTCCTTCGCCTGCGTCCGCTGCTAATAGCTCCCTTAGCACACGCATTTCTTTTTGTCTCACGCAGAAACACGCAGATTACCTCAAAAGCATTCCTGTGACTGTAACCTAGTGAGGTAGCCCAGAAGGAAATAATTATAGGAAGAGTCTAGTTCAAGCCAAGCTTTTGGAAAGGTTCTTCTAAAGGTACTTTTCGTTGAATAATGAAACGGCGGCATGTAAAAAATTATGCAGATCCCACGCACTGTGGGAATCGATGTAATTAGCGAAGCATACCGTGCTGGATGCTTTGATCGGCGATAATTAGTGGTGATGTTGACGCTGAAAGCCTAATATCGTCTCCGTTTAGTCTAGCAGGAGAGTGGTGAGTTGATGCTAAACGTTACCTTGCGGGCACCATTGGTGTTTGTCTGCGTAGTACGCAGAACACACAAGGAGAAGTGTTTGCTTGAGGCATTGTTGTTCACCATAATTCGTAACCTCTGAGAGGGTTGAGCTTAGGCATTGCCTCACATGGCCCATAGCATTGTGACAGAAGCATAAAACTTGAATTGCATTATGGGGCTGGTACGTGCCAAAAGCGCAATCGGATTTTGAGGCACGCCGTATTGGTGGACTCCGGATTAATTTTGTCACCGTGATGTTTTTTAACGTGTCCCAAAATCTAAATTCCTGGGCGTTTGCTATTTCGGCTCTGTCGAAACGCGGCTGCAGAGGTTGGGATCAAATCCCCGAACTCTAGCAATGCCATAGCCGCAAGACTAATGCGGCGGGCACAGAAGTGTTGATTTCACGGTCGACCACTGCAGTAGTGTTGCCTGGGCCTTGCGGGGCGCATTAGTTAATGCGGTTCTGCTTCTGCATGCCCACCGTAATTTGTACGCTTGACATATTTGCATGGTGTTTTCAGAAATACCAGCAACGTACCAGACCTTACCTTGAACTTAAGCTTATCCAGTTTCCCCGCAACCACCGTCGTATAGTAATAGGATTTGATTGGCTTGTAGCGTCACCTTCCCCCTCCCTTGTATCGGAACTGCCTCTTCTCCCTCCTCCCTACAGTTTTATCTACGTCCCCTATGGATCCGCACCTTAGTAGAAAGGGAAGCGCTGCAGTGTCTCCAATGCTTTTGAGGGGAGTCACGGATAATTACAGCTGTCAAGAGGTCTATGTGGCGACGGCTAGGGAGCTCCAGAGGCCATTGTGCATATTCAGTGCGGTGGCGTGAAAACGGGTATCTAGCGTTGCCTTTCGTTTCTGACTTGCTCCTGTCATGTATGCACACGTTGTGACGCCCCCGACGCGGTGTGCTTGACAGCAGCAGCAGCAGTGAGAAAGTCGAAGGAAGAGGCAAAGAAAAGTTAGTTTTAAAATGAAGTTTTACAGAGATTCTCTCTCATTGAATAAGGGGCACAGAGGTCATATTGCCAGACCAGACTTGAGGAAGTAAAAGTTCAATTGGGAGACTCGGCACCGTAGTCTCATATTTGTTACTTCAATTCTTCTAGTGGGGCACCGTCCAAGGAAAATTGAGATGCGAGAAATCAGATGTCGACAACAATAATAGCGCGAAGTTATGCGCAGTGGTATATTTTCTCAACCGCGCTGCAGTGGTGAAAGCTGACGCAGATAAACATAGGCATTATATGACCATCGTGAGACGCTAGTGCGAGAGCATCTGCATATTCGTTTAAGGTTAGACCTTTGAAGCCTGGCGCCCACACTAAACGTTCGCGACGTAAGTGCCTTGGGAGAGTACAATGTTCCATATGAATATGACAATTTCGATGTGGTTACTGAACAGTCAGAAAGGCGTTACCTACACAGATGATGGTAATTTCAGTAAAGCTAACGGAGTTAGCAATAATTCCGCCTGAAAGATGGGCGTGAAGTCGTGTAGCCGAATGGAGAAATGACCGATTTAGATGTGGTGATAGAATACCCACGCCTGCTTTTTCTTCAGACGGAAGCATCAGTTACTATAGCGGTCTTTGTATGCCGGTGTGCAAGGTGGTCTTCCAGAATACTATTCAAGTATGGACAGGGAAAATGTTTAGCATAGTTGGGAAAATATCGTAAAATTCAATTTTAGCTACTGGAACTGGAATTTAGTAAGACCACCTCGTAGAAGTGAACAATTAATGAGTCCAGTAGTTTTTGTACGAAAACAACTTAAGGGCAACGTGAGCGATGCCATTGATATTAAAAAAGAGGAATATTCACTGATTCATTGTGGTCTCTTGTGTGGTGATGCATATATCCTTAGAAAAGTTTGTAATGTTAAGATATTAAATCACTTGAGAAGTCGATGAGGATAGCTATAGGGGCTTGATGGTACGGCATCTTATTTTTTTGCAGCGCAAGCTGAAGTAGCGCAAAAGAAGATATGCCGTAGTAACAAGCCCCTATAGCTATCCTCATCGACTTCATTTCTTGTTTAACGGACTCTTTCGTTCACGTACTCAGGGATCCTTGCGGTATTAGCGCTGTGTGTGTCAGATGTGCGTTTCTGTTGTCCTTGTTCAGTTTGTTCAGACACTTGAGAAGAGCAGGCTGATGTGCTTCTTTATATAAATAATGATTAGCGACAAATTTAGGAAACCCAAGGCATAAACGTAATGCCTCTCGCTCTATTAGAACCAGAGGCCGAATTTTGTGTTCAGGTCCGCCACCAAAGAAAACGCAGCCGAACTCTATTATCGCGCGAACATACGTGCAGTATATCACAGTTAAGGCATGCCGACGCAACCCTGATCGATTTCTGCTAAGTCTATGCAGGATTTCTACGACGCTTGCTCCCTTTGAGGTAATATACTCTATATGCGGACTCTAATTAAGCTTTTCGGCGTACATTACACCCAAATATTTAAGTAAGTTCACTTGTGGGATAGTTTCTTGTCCATAAAATTGAAATTTGCCCATAAACTCTTTGAACGAAAGCTAAGACGGCGCTTTTTCTCATGCAAAGAAAGGTTAATAGCTTGATGTCACATTTCCAGGTGGTTCATATAGGACTGTAGAGTTCGGTATAAAGAATGTAAGTTTTCCGATGCAGCAAAAAATGCTACGTCGCCGGCGTATCGGTACACGTGCACATGCTGTTGCAAAGGTACAGTACTCAGTAAGGCACTAAGCAGCAATGACGATAAGATTGATCCTTGTGGTAGACCTTTAGAATGTTGACTGAATAATGGAGACAATCCGCGTAGAGAGCAGTCAAATTCCCTGCCATTTAAATATTAATAAACTCACGCGACAAAATAATTTGGCGGACCTGTATTCTGAAGCACACTGTCATACGACTTAGTGATACACAAAGTGGCTAAAGCTGCATATTTTTTGGAATACCGAGCTGGCTGAATGACTTTATAGGTCTAGATGGGCACATCATATAGAGTACCCGCGTCTGAAGGCAATTTGGCACGGGCTCAAAATCACGTCTTCTATCAGCCTGTTATCTATGCAATCATGTAAGATTCTTTCGATGAGTTTTACTAGGTTAGATATAAGAGATATTGGCCTAATGCATAACCTGCGCCTTGCTTTTTTAACAATGGGATTATTTTTGCAAGTCTCCATTTCGGAGGAATCCCCGAATTCACAATAAAATGGTTTACCACGGTAATGGTAATGCGCGCGACGATATCTTAGTTTTTTTTATTGCCGCAGTTATGCTATCTAGACCTGGCGCTGTACTAAGCAGCTGGATTAGTACATTACTGAGCTCCGAAAGTGCAACTTCTTCGATGTCTTTACCATGAGGAGGCGGCGTATCGTGATAGGGCGAAATCGACCTAGAGCGACATTCTAGACCTTTAGCAATGTCTTCCACTAAATTGGCCAATTTTCAGGGTTTTGGAACTAGTCACCATTTGTGCTGGAAGGACCTTTTTATTTCCCAGAAATCAAGAGTCGCTTTCTGTTGTGGCATCTGAAAGAAAGTCGAAGTGCTTACAGTTAATGTCGTCTTTCGCAAATGCTCCTGCCGCGAACTTAGTCTCTCCGGTTGCTAGGACACTGGTTATGAATTGGTTTTTACAACGCTGCTTTTCGTACCCTGTAATCGCGTGAGCATTCTGCGTTCCATCAAAGGGTTAGAAGACCAACCTTTAGTGGAGTGCACAGTGAATTGACTTTTTCACTCACACATAGTAGGTGCGATCCATTAAACTCAAACTTGGGCTTATCAAGAGTTATATGGAGTAATTGTGTGAAACCTTTGGGATAAATTTCACGTTTGCATGCTATGGTGCCGCCGCGTTCGAGACATAGGCTGTGAAAATGGCACGAAGAGACTCGCAAGTCTGGACGATACCCAACGCATTTCATTTCGGTGTAACTGTAACGGTGTAACATGGGGGCGCAAGCGCACGAGATCCAACTGTCGGCGAGGGTGCTGGGTTCCAGCGGCGCAGCGAAGTCTTGAGCGCCACCATTAGGGGGTCACTCCTATGCTGTAACTTTTAAATTGCCCCTTCATCTCTAAAAATGCTTCTTTATACTACCCTTATGCGTCCGAAACTTGAATATGCATGCGCTGTTTGGAATTCTGCCATTGACAAACTAATTAGGCCATTAGAAGTCGTGCAAAATGATTCAGTTCGTTTCAGCTTTCGTAATTAGAACAGAACTGCAAGTGTGTCTGCCATCAAAACCAACCTTGCACTTGCCACACTTTCTTCTCGTCGTGAAACTGCACGTTTATTCCTTTTTCATAAATTATACCTTCATTCAACACTCCGCAACGATTTCATTTTGCAGCCAGAATGCGTATCGCCTCGAATCGATCACCGTTATAAAGTTGGTCTTGAATCATGTCACACTAAAGCTTTCTTGGAGTAATTTTTTCTGTGGTCATCCACAGAATGGAACAATTTTCCTGGTGAAGTCGTATCCATTTACGATAACCAAAGATTTGGAGCAGTTCTAGCTAACATTGTGTATTTGAAGAATTTTTGTCGCTCACTGTATGGTTGTAACCTAAGTAAAACTCTTGCTTTAGCTAGTTGGTTCATGCGTGAATAAGTAAAGAGCAAGGCGCAATAGACCAGGACAGAAGAATAACACAAACGACTGTCTTCTGGAGCCACAGCCAAGGTCTCAGGTTTACTAAGGAAGTTCAGAACAGTGGTCAACTCCAGTTTTTCGATATCAGGCTAGTGTTTCCAAAGGAAAGCATCTGTTGGATGTACAATCCGCGGTCTTTGAAAAGCCTGCTACCGCTTGACAGCGCCCGTTCCAAGATTGAAAAGCTTGCAATTGCTACAAATTCTATGCAAATTTTAAACTGAGTCTTGTTCTCATTTGGTGTCAAGTAGCTTTAGCGCTCAAGTGCAACGACTAGAACAGGCAGGCTTCCCGTCATGTATGATTTCATCTGTCTGCGTAGCGATGCTCCTAAAACTCAAGCACTCGCCTCTTATCAGGGAGCCGGTTTCACGCAGTTCTGTTGCGGTAAATCCCTACCTTCATAAGGTATCGCACAAGATTAAAAAAGTGGCGAGCAGGCATAATGTGCAGCTTGGCTTCTCAGCGCCTTGCAAGTTGTCTAAGGTCTGTGCCATGAACCGAGAGAAACGCCCGGCTTGTTCAATTGAGCATCAGAAGTTCACTGAATGCAAGGCACGTGCCATGTACCGAATCCCTCTAAGCTGTGGTCGCATTTCTTTCGCACAAAGGGGTCGATGTTTCAATGAGCGTGCAATGGAACATTGTCGTAATCTGCGTTACTACGAACGGAGCTTCCTTGCAGAGCATTGCGGAGAATGCACTAATTGCCGCCCTCAGTTCGAAAAAACTAAATTTTTGAAGTTTGGAAAAGATAGGTTCAAGCGGAAGATTGTGGAAGCCTATTTCATCAAGAAAGAGGGGAAAAAAAATGAGTCAGCAGGCCGTCCATTGTGTTTATTCACAAGGAGACAACTTTTTTAGAAGGCTTCATTTAGGCCTCATGTTAGAGTGAGGTTTGAGGTTTTTCCGTCTGTCTTCCTTCTATTCTTTAGTTTTTATTTTTATTTTTGTTGACGATTTTCTGGTGGCTCTTACAGGTTTTTGTCGCCTTTTTCTTCAGTTCGAAGCAGACGCTGGGTGCTTTAGACCTTTCATCGTTCAACTGTTATGCCCTTTTTATCGTTTTTCACATGGTTCATTTTTCGCGCGGTCACACGTTTTTCAATTTTACCGGTGAGGGACTATTAGAGATTTTAGATTTGACTCAGACGCTGTTCTTAGACGCCCATTCTCATATTTTTCCGTGTTTTTCGTTGGTCATTATTCTCATAGTCATGCGGCTTTATCACTGACTGGTCCTTAGGCGTTTGAATGGTGTAATGTGTTGGATAGTGTGATAGTGAAGCGTAGATGGTACTTGCTATGTCTCGTTTTTTTCTCCCCGTTGTCTTGGTAATGAATGTGATCGGTGATTTGCCTCCTGTTCTGCTCCGCGTGTAGTTCTTGTTTGCTGATTTGATATATTGTGCCAGATATGATTCCTGAGTGGTCGATGGATTGCTGTTTTTTACTTCTAATATTTCGTGTGTGATTCGTCTTGGTTGACCTACGTAAGGCGGGCTTGTTGCGAAAATAAACTTAGTTGTGAGTGGCGCCGGTCCTGTCGTTTGTGTTATTCTTCTGTCCTGGTCCATTGCGCCTTGCTCTTTACTCATTTTAACCCAAGTTCTTTTGTAGTTACCGCTTTACATTCTTGGTTTGTTACCAATTTATCATGTCGTTGTCAACCCTAGCTTAAAGTGTATAATGAGCAGCCTTTGTATTAAACGTTCTAACTGCTTATATTTGTTTCTTTTCTTATTTCCTGTGACCCACTCCCTTCTTTAATGCATTTAGCCTCGAGGGTAACAAATAAATGAACGAATGAATGAATAAATGAACGAATAAATGAATGAATAAATGAATGAATAAATGAATGAATGATGGAATGAATGATGGAATGAATGATGGAATGAATGATGGAATGAATGATAGAACGAATAAATGAACGAATAAATGAACGAATAAATGAACGAATAAATGAACGAATAAACGAACGAATAAACGAACGAATAAACGAACGAATAAACGAACGAATAAACGAACGAATAAACGAACGAATAAACGAACGAATAAACGAACGAATAAACGAACGAATAAACGAACGAATAAATGAACGAATAAATGAACGAATAAAAGAACGAATAAAAGAACGAATAAATGAACGAATAAATGAACGAATAAATGAACGAATAAATGAACGAATAAATGAACGAATAAATGAACGAATAAATGAACGAATAAATGAACGAATAAATGAATGAATAAATGAATGAATAAATAAATTCTTCGTGCTTTTGCCCAGCACCGTTCCTACCCTGCAAGAAGATAGCTCAAATAGGACTTGCTGTAGCATGAGTTTTCATGTGACCATTTCTAATCCGTGAATAAATATAACTTGTCTATTTGAGTACGTCATTTTCGTACTCTTGCGCCCGTACACCATCTGCAGCGCGCACAAGACGTTTCACGTACACTACAGCGGATAGGCCCTGCTACATCCCAAGACGGCAAAGGGTATTCCTTAGTTGTTTCGTACAAGGCACCTCCTTCATCAACGCCCGCTGAGACGTCGACGCAGCCCTGGTGTTGACTGTTGAGGGGTCAACAAAGAAGCTCTCCTCAAGGTGGCAACGACCACCGGATTCTGCAGTCGCGGTAACAGCTGTGACGGCCAGGCTTCCAGGTTAGCTGGAAGCTTACCTTCACGGAGAGCCCACTAGACGACAGATCCCGCCGGCCAGTTTTACGATGCCACCGCTTCCGCGGTGCATGCCGGTGCTTGTAGTCAACCGGGCGCTCCAGCCACCCGGGGTGCCTGTGCGTGCTGTTTCCGAACGATTTTTGGCCATTTTCAGTTTGTGTGCAGCCATCGTGTGATGGGAGGATTCACCTGCTGCGTTCCTGTAGTACCAGTCAATATGTGCCCCATAGTCCACACAGGAGCCAGGCTGATGAACCAGCCGCGTGTATCGAAAACGTTAAATGCCTTCACTGCATTATGCTTGTACCCTATCAGCATCTATTCTTTCTGGTGTCACGCTGTACTGCTAATCTGATGATAGTAACTATACTACTGCTGACATGAGCTTGACTGTGTAGTCATTCTCATTTTCATTATTATTTATTATCCAGACATCCCCAATGGCCACAAAGATGGGTATTGTACTGGGAGGGAGGGCGCACATAAAGTACAGAGAAAACTATAATAAGGAGGAATAACACTTAGTAAAGTAGCAATTACAAAAGACCCTAAAAAACAAGTGAGGTTAACAACATCGCAAAAGAGGATATCATATAATAGCAGTGCAAGGAAATGCCTTCGAAGAAATAGGACTGGAATGGCAGAAAAATTATAATGAAAAATTAATCGAACCCAATTAAAAGTAATCACAAGGAAAATATTGACCATTTTGTAGTGTAGCCATTGCACCAGTGCACTGCAACAGTAATTCAGTGTTTTAGAAGATAGTTTTAAAAACTGATCTGCACCCACAGCAACTGCTATGGAAAGGGAAAACAGGGAGCTCTGAGGTAACTTTGTGCACTTGCGACTCGAACGTTAGCGCTTCACTTGTTGGCTCTTTGTGCTTACATGCGGCTTAATGGGCCAGTACGAATCACTGATGAAAGTATATTTCGGCTGCTCCTAATGGAGAGTGGCGCGTATTCACGTGCGCAAAAGATGGGACGCTCGCCACAGATCACGCAGTCGGAGATTTCGAAGCAGCAACCGTACCATTCGCTGGAATGTGCGTAAAAAACACCTCCTAGCTTACCTAAGAACCTCTATACATTGTTACCGAAGTCTGCAAGTCGTGCGCGGTACCTATGAAGGTAAGCATTTTTAAGGCACGAAAGTTTCGGCGCCGCACTTCAAACCTGTCTCCAACAGGTATACAAATCGTATGCACATCGCTAAGCAAACACGACATTGCAGTCACCGAGATTCGCGTGGGCAAAAATAGTATTGAAAGACCGCGTGAATTGGCATGCACTACATACATAGCTCGAAGAAATAAGTTACTCAATGCCTAATCAGGGAGTAACAGCTAAAATAAAATAGCAGCAGGCACTTTTGAACGTTCGTCTCGCATGCTGCAATGAACAGCCGACGTAATTTCTTAAAATACTCACATGGCGAACTTTTCTCGGTGGTGGAGTCGCAGAGATGCCTGGGAAGCTCATGCGCAGTACTCGACGAGCGGGGCCTGTGGTGGTGTGGTTGACCAATTGAAAACAACCAATATGATTGCAGTGCTACTTCCGGAAAACCGGCGCATGCATAGGTCGGTCGATGGGATCGGTCTATTGATGAAAAGGGGCTAACGTCGAGGACATCCGTGGGAACTGCGTAGACTTCAGGCTCCCAAACTGCAATGTAGTGGCCTCGTATGCGCCGGCGTTCGCACAAGATTGGAGGCGGAGTCGGGGTAACGGTGCGACGGCGTGGGGGATATTTTGTTCACGGTGCGACCATTATGATTGGCCGAGGCGGTAATCAGATTCCCTGGTATAGTCACTTAGGGAAGCCGCCATTATTAAAAGCGGACACTCTTGATGCTACGAGTGTGTCCTGGCGCGTCCGGACGTGTGCTCAGATCAATGTCTTCAGACATCTCGTGAGCTCATACATTTAACGTGCTCCTGCTTGGAGTGGGGTCTCATATTTGGAGCCAGTGTAAATATGTACAATAAACCTTTTTCTTTCGCTCCTACTCCCGGGCGTACGTAGTTACGCGTGTGAATGGAGAACTGCTGGCTTAAGTGCTACCCCTTGCCGCAGCAAATGGATACAAGCAATGAGATAGAACCTGCACCCAAAGCCAATTGGGGCTCTTGACTGCATAGTGCAGGGTGAGTGCCTGGCTTTGCGCTTGAGCTTCGTCGGGTCTTTTAGCCTAGGCTTACTAAAAAACCAATAGAGCGTACACAAATACCTATTGTGATACTGTGGTTGTTGTATATCTCAACCGAAAACAGCTTTTAGCATAGATCTCAACCAGCTGCTAAAGGCGCATCCCATACTTGTGTGGGAGTAATTGGAACCTGGAGATCTACCAAATTATAATCACTTGACGACTAAGGATTACGACTTCTTGCAATTGATTCGATACGGCGGTGCGCAACTTCGGGACTTGGCGCTACTTCTGTGTAAAGGCGTTTGGCTTTTGCTACATTAGCCAGGCTTTAAATTATCCTGCGAAAAATAGAATTGAACCACTGGTAGTTTTTTAATTGCGTTTCAATTTGTTTCGCAGCATGTATTGTGGAATAGCTGAGCCAAACCTTAAAGTAGCGACCATGGACCTAATGAGTTGGACGAAGCCTAGCTGTTGTGTGAAGATATCGACCTACAGGTAGACGATGGCAGCTCACAAAACGAAATTCGAATCTTCATGTTAGAAAGCAACAGATATCAGGAATACATTGAACTCTTTGGCAACCAAATCCTAAAAGAACAGGAACCAATTAGGCATCACCAGCAATGGACTAGGCAACAAGGGGAGATGGAAGCTCTCAATCAAGAGTTTGAAAGATTGGAATATGATTTACACGAGAACCAGCATAAATGCCAAGCACCCGTGAAGCAGAGCACTGAAGGTGCGAAGAAGTAGTACGCACGGTTCTACTGATGTTAGCAAGAGAGGCTAATTCCTGTTACCATAAATGTACAGGCGACGAACAAAAGTGGCATACTCCACTCAGCGGGAGCCGGAGCAACGGCAAACTGCATCGCAGCGCCATCTACAGGCAGAATCTGGGAACGAGACAACAAATTGGTGCCCTTTATTGTCTGCAGGCATGTCGCTTGACTCGTGCCAATGTTTCGTGCTTCAGCTCGCCAAAATGCCGAGCGACGCCGCTGCTCCGGCTGCCGCTGCGTGGAGTATACCACTTTTGTCAGAGCCTGTACGTTCAGGGCTGAAGCCAGGTTCGTAGACTGTGGCCTAGTTGTTGAGGAGTCCGTTGATGGGCATGAGATTGAGCGCCACGACTGTGCCAATGGAATGCTACAGAAGCACGTAGACCAGCTCTGGATGATTTCGCACAGATATGAAGGGAGTACATTGCGAAGGTACCTGTTGCAGAAGTCGGAAGTGACCCCAGCTCATTAGCTAAGAGCACACGCGCAGTGTTCTATCAGCCAGAATAGTGCTCTAAAGCACAATGTAGGCAAGGTAGTGCATTTGTAGACAGCTCCCAGGTTAGCGAGCTTCGTGGCACAAAAGATAATAGCTGCATAGTCCCAAAGTGTTTAAGGATCTCCGCTAGTCGAGGTGGCAATAACAAGCGCGATTTATTCGCAAGCAATTCACACTGAGCAGTTGAGCTGGCAATCAGGACCGACAATATGAGTGTGGTTCAGCCAGAGATACGCAAGCGAAAGGCTCGGAAATGTGCAGCAGAAAGCGTGTTATAGAAAGAGGCGTTGCAGAGTCGGGAATGCAGTAGAAAAGGCAATGCGGCCTAATAAAGGGAACGACGCTAAACCCTGTGGAGTGCGCGTTAGAGTGTGTGAAAGCGTTAGAAAGGTGCGTGTGTCGCTTGGAATGTTGGAAGTAAGAGCACGTCCGAGTCACCATACGAGGCAGGAACAAAGAGGACGTTTGGCGGGAAAACGAACAAAATCCAGGGGCAATTAGGTTCCCCTTCGTTGGGTTCTTTCGAGGTGTATTAGGTATGACACAGAAGAGCGTGGTGGTAAGGCGATCAAACTGGTCACACGAGGAACTGGCGCCGACTACAGGTGGGTCATCAAAGAAACTCTCCTCAAGGTGACGACCACTAGATTCTGTAGACGCCGCAACAACTGCGAAGGCCAGGCTTCCCGGGTCGCATCAAGCTGACCGTCATATAGAGGCCACTAACTTATGCAAAGGGTCAACGCCGAGGACACCCGTGGCCGTCAGTTTGCGAAAGAGCCAGGTAGTTGCGTCGTATGCGGGGGCGCTCGCGCAGTATTGGAGGCAGACTCCGGCGGAATGGTGCAACGTCATGGGAGGGACGTCATGTGAGGGATATTACGAACGATTCGGTGACTATGATTGGCCGAGACACCAATCTGATTCCCTAGTCTAGTCCAAAGCGGACACTATTAGTGCAGTCAGTGTGTTCTGATGTGGACTGGCATGAATGTCTTCAGACATGTAGTGAGCTCGGACATTTAAAAGTGCTCCTACATGAAATGGGCTCCTATATCTGGAGCCAGTGTAAATGCGTAGAACAAACCTTTACATTCGCTCCTACTCACGGAAGTACGGACGTGGAGGATTCCTGGCCTAAATGCTAAACCGAGCTGAAACAGTCTCTAATAAAAACTGCCCGATTTTTTAAGGCGAAGCATTGTGTGCCTGATTCAACGCACCTTGCGGTAGGCTGGTGCGTAGGTTCGTATGTGTTTGTGTTACGTGTATGTGTATGTGTGTATGTTACGACGGCTAATGGCTTAGGCCTTATGTTCTCCGAGAAGATGAGTGCTTTTGTAGAAGCATTTGCCAATAGATTACCTGCATTACATGCGCAATCGCATTACATCCCACTGCTCAATGGCGATAAAGGCATAGCAGTGCCGGCATATAGGAGATTGAACGATTACGACATGATTAGTTAATACAAAATGCGTGACCAAACCGGACACAAGGTAAGAAGGGGCACGGCGGGTGGATGCTTACAACGAATGCTATCAATCTAAGTTTGGCAGAGCCCATTTCACGATGACTGTCGACGGTAATGCATTAAGCATTTAATCAGTATAGTGACACAACATAATCCCACCGTCAAAGCGATTGATGCATGAAGCGCGTACTGCAGAGAGACTCCTCTGCAGCGCTTCCCTAAGAACCATCCGCGCCATCTAGCGTCGCTGCTCCTAAGCCAGTGCATGGGCTCCGAAACGCATGGCGCCTCTGAGCGTGCGAGCGCTTAGAAACGCGTCGTGTGGCAACTGGGCTTCTCTCTCGTGCTTCTGTCTGGACAAGCTGCGCCGTCTAAGGGCGCTGCTGAGAAGCACGCGCCTGGTCTTTGAAACGAGAAGCCTTGCGCGCCCTGTCTGCGAACGCTCAAACGCACAGACGCAGTGACACAAGCTGCTGAGATATTCAGTAAAATCGGCACATAACCAGCCCATTTATGGCACAGCTCACGAAAGCGTTGGCATGAAAAACGTTCATATTGGCTTCAGTACTTATTTGTCCCTTTGTCGTGGACTGTTGTTCACCAGCTAAAGCTACATGTGAACGCTTAGCGCAAGACGCGCCTACATCATTCAGAACTTGCTCCAAGGTTATCGTTGATCCTATATGTAGTGCTGTTGTCTCCAAACCCTGTGTAATCGGATCGAATGCGCTACGTGATGTTTTTTTTGTATTATTAAGGCACGCGGACACGTGCGATTACGCTGGTAACTTTGAAGCGTCATAAGAGCCAACGGGCTTGACCCGCAGATCCGATTTTCGACGATTGCGGACCTTGCTCGCCGACTTGGCTCGCCGCTATGTTTGTGCTTGAGGGTTACTTATATTGCTGGGCACAGGTTCCTCCAGTGGAGAGTTAAATTTATAAATTACGCTTTTAAGAGTACGTCCCCCGCCGTGGTTGCTCAGTGGCTATGGTGTTGGGCTGCTGAGCACAAGGTCGCGGGATCGAATCCCGGCCACGGCGGCCGCATTTCGATGGGGGCGAAATGAGAAAACACCCGTGTACTTAAATTTAGGTGCACGTTAAAGAACCTCAGGTGGTCGAAATTTCCGCAGGCCCCCACTACGGCGTGCCTCATAATCAGAAAGTGGTTTTGGCACGTAAAACCCCATAATTTAATTTTTAACAGTACGTCCTTCTTCACCGTCCCTACTACTTGACAATGTAAAGGTGGCACATACCTGCTGCATCGGTGGCGCAGCCTGCTAAAGCGTCAGGATGGTCTCCGTGAGGAATACTTGTTGCCTAGGTTCGAATCCGCTCAGCATGGGATGAATTTAGGGTATTTTTCTTCATTTTAGAAGCACCGCATTCCCAATGGCGTCAAACCCAAGTCGGTATAAAAAGGTTCGTTGAAGACCAGCACAGATCAGTCGCACATGCTCAGTGACCCATGTCGGTCTCCGAGTTTCATTGAACAAAGGAACCTACATAGTCGTGAATTTAGTCAACCATGTCGGCGTGAGAGAGATTCGCTGAAGCACGACACATACGAATGTATACATTTCCGCATAAGACTTGACCCAAGTTCGTAGGACGGTTGTTTTCGAACGGTGTTCCTTCAGAACAGAGCAGCCCAATGCGCTAACCATTCGACCGTGGGCAACGCAGTGCATCACGTATGCTGGAAGACGGACAGAAAAGGAAAAAAAAAAACTTGCATGTGTAGAGCCAGAGTGTCCTCGCGCCATCATTTTCCCTGCTATAAACACTATCAGCATGATTAAAATTTAATAACAAACTGACGTCAATGTGATGACAAAGACTGTATGACGACGAGGGCATGACAATGCGCTCACAGGGGCAGTGCGCATGATTTCACTGTTGTTTGTTAAACGTCTGCAATATTATCTCGCTCAGCGGAACGCGGCAGTCGGCAATAAACGTACAACGTTGTGATTGGGCTGAGTGAATTAGGCGATGGCAAACTAATCATGAAGTGACGGTCGTGTTAAATTTTTTTTCATCTCATGGAAGCAAATCAATGCGGTAAAATAACAAAAAAATATGCGAAAGGTGGTGGCAACGCCACTTTGAAGGTCTTCACACCGCTATGCGTTAAATGCTTGCGTTCAAGAAGTGCCTCGTGGTCTTCTGGAATGAGACACACAACCTAGAACTCTCCAAAATTTGTCCACGTGCATAAAAAGCACAATTATGTGTTAATACTTTGAAATCGGTAAGATGCCTTCAGGCATAGTTCGAAGTTGGGCATTCATTTTCTTCAGGACTAACATTTTCTGTCTAGTACATTAAAGGCCACGGCGGCCGCATTTCGATGGGGGCGAAATGCGAAAACACCCGTGTACTTAGATTTAGGTGCATTTTAAAGAACCCCAGGTGGTCGAAATTTCCGGAGCCCTCTACTACGGCCTGCCTCATAATCAGAAAGTGGTTTTGGCACGTAAAATCCCATAATTTAATTTTTTTAGTACATAAAACGGAGATGTTGATGAACTATTCAAGTAACATAATTTGACTCATTATTTAATGTTACTCCATTGTCACGATTAAGATACGGTAGACAAAAAATCCGCGCGAGCAATATGAGCCGTGTTTCTTGCAAATATTCTTTGCTCGCTTTTTAAAATTTTTGCTGCCATCGGCATTTCTTCGATAAGAACCGTGGCCACATGATCACCGTGATTGTTATTCGGTGGCCTATTTAATATATAACTTCACAAAAAGTTTTCTTTTGAATGTAGATCCCATAAGCTTTGAAACCAACTATACTTGAACGATTAAAAATGTTTTGGCTCTATGACATCGTGCAAGACAGCTTTGCAGCCCGTAATTAAGCGCGAATTGTTCGCACCGCTTCTAGCAGTATTTTTTTCGTTATTTATTTGTTTTGCGATTGTCTGACAGGAATAATGCTAAGAGAAAAAAGAACAGGTACAAAAGAACACATGAGTAAACGCGTTATTCTTTTTCATCTTTTTGTCAATAAGCCATCTAAATTATTTTAATGCTTAAGTTGCCTCACGCTCATTTTTTGCTTGCTTTGTAGCTTTCTTTGTCTTTTGTTCGGTGCACATTACGTCCGATGTGGCCAATCCCTCTAGAGGGTACCCAGTATGGAACAAAAACAACTTAAACATCACTGTGAGCGATCTTGCCTGCTGTTGTACTTCGCCGGAAGTGTAGTTTTCCTGTTAGCTATCATGAACTGCATAAGTCCATCTTGCTACAATGGATGTGCGCTATTTCGTCTTAACATTGCTCGGCATACAGACAACTGTCCCGGCGTAGATCGTGCCACTTCCCCGCCAATCTTGCTTTCTGTCCTTGCCCCTACAGTTTTCCTGTCATTTTGCATTTACCGTATGATGAGTACATGTCGTTTCTTTGTGCACAGCCCACGCACGGATTTTGTCTGCGGGCGGTACACTTTAGCAACACTTCTGTGCACACCGTTCGAGGAACGTGAAGCCTGGAGGATAGCGGCGTGTCGGCACAGAGACATCGTGTACATCCGTGGCATTCCTATGAATGAAGGAGTTGAGCCGTCCCTTAGTGAGAGTCGCGACCGGCATCGGCATCGCATGCGCTACTGCGGCAAGAAGTTCCAGCTCATCATGACCACGGGTGAGTGGTGCCGAGCATCCACTAGAACATTTAGGAAACTTAAGGTCAAATTTGTTATTATGACATGATGCATTCTTGTGCAATGAGACAGTAACCCGAAGTATATTATGTACTGATGTTTAGAAGTATATTGAAAACAGTCAAGTGACAATGCACAGTAGAATTTCTGGTAATATAAGTACTCAGGTTGTCTGAGTAATTGGTAATGCATCGCAGATAAAAGCAAGAGTACCCGTGAAGAGCTTTTCATTAAAAGAATCCGATTGTTCCAATTCTTTCGTATTAGTTGTAGTTTAAATAAAGCCAAATAAATGCATTCTTACACCAATCTAATTATTTTTAAGTCAGTAGAAGTAAATATATTAAGTGTGGACCGATAGATATTGTGTGTATGTGATGGAAACTAACGATAGCAGTGAACAGTCATCAAAAGAAAGTGAGCAATGTTAGAATGTCCGCGAGATAGATTTATGAGACACACGTGATTACAAACTACAAAATACGCAAATATGTCAAATATGTACGTTTAATCCTCGCAAGGCATATATGTGCAATGAATACTTATGATAGTAAATATTCTTCCTTGATGAAGAGAAGGATGCCAGATATATTTTAGAGTTGTAATGACAGCTCTGTGAGTCCTAGCATATAAGTGGTACGTGGCTTCAAGGCTTGATCTTGAGCTGCTCTTAAGCGCCATCCGAACATAGTTTCAATGCGCGTAAACAGACCAGCGCACGGTCTTCTGCGTCAGCAAATGTTTGGTGGCCGGCGATACCGCGGATACGAGCACATGGGAGTTGGACCTTCGCTCGTGTAGCCGTGCGTGGCTTAGCCGTGTCGGGGGAAATGCGGATCCTGGGGTTTGAGTCGATGCCGCGTGTTAGCACCTGCAAAGTCCCTCGGGAGAGGCCGTACACCTCATTGGCCTCTGCTTCACGTAGGCGGATCCTCCGGAATGACCCACATGGAGGAAATCAGCAGACGCCTTTTCCTGTCCCTCTCTGCGACGCTTTTGTTTCTCCTATATTCACTTCTCTTCTTGTCAATTTCAAATGTCCATGTAACAAGAGTTGCGTATTATATCCAGTCATGGCTGTACCGGGTGTCCCAGTTGAATTGGACGAAGAAATTAAAAAAATACCCAAGAGCTCTAGGCAAATTGTACCGACTGCATAGTAGCGGCAGTCGTGTGCACTTACAGTCAGTACTATTTTCATCACGAGATATTAATTAATTGCAGTTTATTAGTGACCTTCTTCATTATTGCTTGAATTGCAAACATGTCAATTATATTATGCAAATAAAAGTGAGGCGTGCAGACAGGACACAAGAGTAGAGAAGTGGACAACACGAACACCGACTATCAACTGAACGCCAGAGTTAGATGAATGCGCGATATTGTACAGGCATAAGAATGAAGATACGCGTCTTATGGTAGAGGCATGGCATATCTATAATGGTAGAAGTGCGTACGTGAGTCAGCCTTCGATTACTTTACATAAGGAAGAGATTAAGTGCCTTAACAGTTATCTCTCACGTAGACCGGCACGTGTACCCGATTGACACGTTGTGTTACCATTCCTGAGCATGCGTAGTTGAGTTTTGTGTCTTTCTTTTTTTCGCCTCAGCGCTCCCTTCAGTTGATAGTCAGCGTTCGTGTTGTCCACTTCTCTACACTTGTGTCCTGTCTGCACGCTTCACTTTTATTTGCATAATGAATCCTTACCAACTAGCTCAGCTTTCTGTCGTTCTAAGTGTGAATTATAAATTTGTAGGCCGCCTCAAATAACCTTCGAAGCAAGCATTTATTTTGTGCTGAAGTGTGCCTGGTTGTTATGTTCGAAAATAAAGGCACGCGAAATATGGGAACTATGAAATAGATGCGCGCCTCTACTCAAGCACCTCCGAGCAACCTTTGAAAGATATACGGCTGCATTCGTTTATCGCCGCATCGTACAAGACCTCGTAGTGCAGTATGGCTCGAGAGGTTTTGCGACCTAACTAGCGTGGTGCGATAAGCGTTTGGTTCTGAGGACGCAAGATGCTGACGGGCAATGGAAACTCGCCTCAGCTGACTGGGAAGCTTTTAAGGAATCCACTTACCTATCATGGGATTTTCGAGATAATTTTACTATATATCGTGCTGTATCATTGTTTAGCGCTTTTATCATTGACACCGCTGAAATGTTCATTCCTGAAACAAGTAGCACTTCATTTAAAAGACGGATGCCCTGGTGGAATGACGAATGCACACAGGCACGAAGGAGACAAAAAAAAAAAGCTTGGGCAAACTGCGTGAATGTCCTACGGCCGAAGATTTAATAGAATTTAAACAGGTTAATTTCCGGGGAAGAAGAACTCGACGACAGGCAAACAGGGCAAGCTGTCAAAAGTTTCTTTCAGGTATAAATTCATATACTCAAGTGGCTAAAGTATGAGATGGGCTGAGAAAGCTAAAGGGACAAGAAATTCATCCGTTGCCCCTAGTGATTGATAAAAGGAACCGCTTGGAAGACCAAGTTGACGCTCTTGGCTAACACTTAAAGCCCGTTTCCAGTTCCAATCATTAGACCGAGGCATTCCTAAAGCACAAACAAATAGCAGAACACGATGCCATCGACCATAAATGAAGACAGCGCGAATCCTGTAGCCTGATTTTGACATTACTGAGTACAGCCTCCTTGACTGCAAGTCAAGTCTCTGCACCTGAACTTGACACAGTCATGTACGACATCATTAAACATCTCCACAGTAATACTCAGATAACGCTATTCGCACTTTTCAATGCGAAATTGGCTGCAGGGTACTCTCCTATTACATGGAAAGAATCTCTTGTTCTGATTCTGAAACAAGGCAAAGACCCCACATTAGTAACAAGTGACCGTGCAATCGACCTCACAAGTTGCATTTGCAAACTTTTTCAAAACATGATAAACCGTCGGCTTTTACACTTTCTTGAGTAAAACAAACTTCTTGATCCATATCAGTGCGGTTTTAGAGAAGCACGGTCTACAAACGACCATCACGAGTGCATTGAAGCAAACATTCGCGGCGCCTACCTACATAAACAATAGGTTTTATCCGTGTTCTCGATATGGTAAAGGCGCATGATACGACTCGGTGTTACGGATCCTGCACGACCTGCCCACGTTGGTCCTGGCAATATGTTAAACATTATAAAAAGCTACCTACACATCGTACATTCGGGGTGAAAATAGGTAATGCACTGTCGCGTCCATTTATACAGGAAAGTGGTGTACCTCAGGGAGGCGTACTCAGCTACACTCTCTCTATCTTTAAGATGAACACACTATGTGCCTCAATACCTCCAGCTATTTTTATTCTGTCTAGGTGGACAACATAGAAATAAGCTTCAAGTCTTGTAATTTCGCGGTGTGCGAGAGACAGGTAAAGCAGGGGTTAAACAAGGTGTCCAATTGGGCAGATGAAAATGGATTTACAACAAACCCCCGTAATATTTACGGTATTCTTTTTACAAAAGAAGCGGCCTGGTTCCACATTTCGTAGAACTGTGTGGACAAAAATACCTGTAAACAAAGAGCGCAAATTTCTTGGTATTATACGTGGCTTCAGGCGCACTTTCACTGCACGCATAAAATATCATAAAGCAGAAAGTCTAAAAACAATGAACTTACTGAAAATTTTATACCACACAACATGGCGTAGCGAAAGGAAGTGTTTATGGAATCTTTACAAGAGCCTAATTAAATCACGATCGGACTATGGTACCATGGTATATCCCTCTGCCGCCCCGAGCGTGCTAAAGATGCTAGATGACGACCACCATCTGGGTATTCGCCTGGCCACTCGCGCATTTAGAACAAGTCCTGTCTAAAGTCTATACGTAGAATCAAATGTGTGGGCACTCCATTTGCATGGAACATACATCAGCTTCACCTATTTTGTCAAAGTGCATTCAATATAGAAACATTCATGTTCTGCAACCGTTAACGACTTGATGCGTGCAACGCTTTTTCGTAATCGACCCTCTATGACACTACTGTAGTGCGGGACGCGAGCGCGGCTGGGAATCAGCAGAAAGAGGCGAGTGATGCGTCCCTGAAGAACAAACAACTGGCTTTATTTTTGTGTTCGTTAAGCCTCTACGGCTCGGTTGCACACCCTCGCACAACTTCCCTTTCCCGGACACTCCGCGATAATATTTTGTCGAGTCAAAAGGGGAAAGGATGTCTGGCTGCAGCTGTGCGACCGTGAGGCCGCCACATCACTTCCCCTCCCAGTGAGTTAGCGAACGTTCATAGGACGATTTAAATTGTTCACAAGTCCATACGATTGGGCGCCCTGGAGACTCGTCCACTGCCTGTCCTTGTGACTTGGCGCGGTTGGACGAGTAGAGCCTTGGAGGGTGGTGTCAGAGATGACGGCGCATGTGAAACTGTGTCTGCTTCTTCAATGTGCGCTGGCTTCAGCCGATCGAGTGTTACTAATTTGTGACGAATGCGCACGTCGATAGTGAACTGCTTCTCCCCTCGACGCAGCACTCGAAATGGCCCTACGGTGGTTGGAGTGGCCGACGAACTGCGTCGTGGCGCACAAACACGTGTGTGCACGAAGCTAATTGTGATGGTGTGTACACCGCGCGTGGCGCTACCAGTCGCAGTGGCGTAGTGCGAAGGTTTGTCGTTATGTCTCGTAGCCTAATTGCGTAGGCTGCGGTGGCTGTACAACCGTCTTGCGGGCTGCCCGTGAAGAATGCTCCTGGAAGGCGCAATGTCGTTCCGTAGACCAGTTCGGCCGCGCTGCTGCCAATATCTCTCCTGACAGCTGTTAGGATTCGCAAGAGGATGAGTGGTAGTGCCTCCATCCAGCTGCGCTCTTCTGTTGCGGCGAGCCCAGACTTGAGATGACGATGGAAACGCTCCACCATGCCGTTGCTAATCAGGTGGTAGGCGGTTTTTCTGATGCGAGAAGCACCAATGAAACGCGTAATGCTTGCGAAAAGTGGTGATTCGAACTGCCTTCCACGGTCCGTTGTTATTATAAATGGTGCACCTAAACGAGCAACCCAGTGGTCCAAGAAGGCGCGGGCAACCGTTTCAGTTGTAATATCCGCTAGAGGTATGGCCTCCGCCCAGCACGTGAATCTGTCAATGCACGTCAGTAAATAGGCATTCTCTTGGCAAGGTGGCAGAGGTCCGACAATGTCGAGGTGTACGTGGTCGAAACGCGCGTCTCGAGGCGCGAACTTTGCCAACGCGGTCACACTATGTCGATGAGTTTTGGCACGCTGACACGGTGTGAACCCTCTTTCCCAGCAACGCACATCTCGGTTGATACCTGGCGAGATGAACCTTGCTGTAAGCAACTTTTGCGTAGCTTTGATTCCAGAATGCGATGGCTTGTGAACAGAAAGGAAAATGCGGCGACAGATTGGCAGGCACGAAGGGGCGTGTGTTGCCCGTGGAGGTGTCGCAGCAAATCTGGTCGCCTGATCCCGGAATCTGCATCCACTGTAGCTTGAGGGCCCTTTTTGTTGTTAGGAGACCTTTTAGCTCTTCGTCTTCTCTTTGGGCTGCCGCCAGCGCGTCGAAGTTAACTCCTTCTGGAGCGTTGACGACATTTATAGCGCTCCGCGACAGGGCGTCGGCAACGACGTTGTCGCTCCCTTTTACGTGGCGGATGTCTGTCATGAACTCCGAGATGTATGCCAATTGCCAAGTTCACGGGTCGTGTGCGTGCCACCATTCGAACGCATAGAGCAGAGAGCATAGGTCAGCGGCATATGGTCGGTTAAAATGAAGAACTCGACGCCTTCCAAGAAATGCCGAAAGTTGCGTATACTCGAGTAGACGGCCAGCAGTTCGCGCCCAAAGGTACTGTAGCGGCGCTCAGTAGGTGTCGGCTTCCTCGAGAAGAATGCAGTTGGGTGCCATGGTGCCGTGGCTCAGCTGTTGTAACACGGCGCCGATGGCTATGTCTGAGGCATCGACCATTAAACACTGGGGAATTCATGGCCGTGGTTATGCCAGGAGAGCCGCATTTGCCAAGGCCCGCTTGCTTTGCTTGAAAGCCCTTTGCGCTTCGCACCAAGGCAGGTCGTTCTAAGATCCTTGCGTTGCCTTGAGCAGTCCGCGAAGCGGCTGCATGATATGGGCGCATTTAGACACAAAGCGGCGCTGGAAGTGTAGCAGTCCGAGAAATTCACGTAGTGGGCGCTTCGTGGTTGGCAGTGGAAAATCTTGTACGGCCTGCACTTTAGATGGGTGTGGCCGTACTCCCGAGCTCGAAATGATGTGCCCCAGAAATAACTCAGGCACGCCGAGTTCACTCTTGGCCGCATCGACGACAACGCCGTGCTCAGATAGACGCCGAAAAACAAGCTGCAGGTACTCTTCATGTTCTTCTGGAGTGGTGCTCGCGATACGCGAGTCGTCCAGGTAGGCGTGACAAAAAGTAAGGCCCCATAGAACACCGTCGATAAGACTTTGGAACGTTTGACCTGCATTGCGAAGGCCGATTGTCATGCACAAGAATTCGAATAGACCAAAGGGTGTAGTGATAGCACTCTTGGGGACGTCTTCCGGTGATGCAGGTATTTGGTGGTATGCCCGCACGAGATTAATTTTTGGAAAAGTTTGGCCCCATGCAGACCTGCCAGTATGTCGTGAATATGTGGCACGGGGTACCTGTCGGGCGTTGTGACACTGTTCAGCGCTCGATAGTCCCCGCAAGGACGTCAGTCACCCGATGATCGCTTAGGAACCATCTGAAGGGGAGATACCCAAGGACTGGAAGAAGGTGGGATGATACCCAATTCCAACATATGGTCGAATTCCTGTCGTGCCACCACCAGTTTCTCAGGCGACAATCGACGTGGTCGAGCGTGAACCGGTGGTCCAGTAGTAGTATTAATGTGGTGAAACACGTCGTGTTTTACTGGGGATCCCGCTTGGCGCTGGTGTGTCAGGTCAGAAAATTAGCTCAGTGTGGAAGTGAAACGAACAGGGTCTGCTGGCTTGATCAGCGTAGGGCTGAGCGGCGTATGTCTTGAAGGCTTGCCTTTTACATCACTTTGTGACACAAGGTCCTGTAACTTCCGGTTACGCACGTCGACTAATAGTCCGAAGTGGCGCAGAAAATCCGCCCCGGGAATGGCGAATTTCACGTCGGCTACTATGAAAATCCATTGTAGCGTTCTCTGCAGGCCCAGACTGACGGTTAGGGAGCGGTTTTCATACGTGGCGATGCAGTGTTGTTGACTGCTTCCAAAGGCGATGTGTTCGGGCGCTTTCGGTCCGCGGGCGATGCTGGAAGTAGACTCACTTCGATGCCTGTGTCGACGAGGAAGCGGAAACCGCAGTTGCGATCGGTAAGGAAAAAGACTGTTGAGCGACGTTCTTGCATGGTAGAAACGCTGGTCGCCCTCAGCGCCTGCCCGGGGCGTTTCCCGTGAGCTCGCAGGGTGGTACGCATTTGCGTGCAGCATTGTCGAACTTGCGATGGTGCCAACATAGTTTCTGGCGTTTCATAGGCAACTGCGGAGCACTCTGACAGGTTGACCGTGACGCGGATGGAGGGCGGCCACGGAATCCACGAGACGCGAGATCTCGTTCTTCATCTCTTGAAGCTGCTCATGTGGAGACGGTTCGCTTGTGACGGCCCCGCCAGATGTGGGAGCTACCGCCATGAGCTTGTCGGCTGACTCGGCCAGCTTGGATAGATCGTTCTCATTTGAGGTAGTCATGAACATTCTGACGTTCGGGGGGATTTTCTGTGGAAATATTTCTAGGAGCAGCAGGCTGTCAAGACCATCCACTTTGCTGCCCTATAATTGCTGCATATGACGCAGCAGCTGGCTTGGCGTCCTGTCACCGAGGTTGGCTTCGTGGAGAACCTGTTGTAGCCGTTGGCTTTTCGGAGGCGTGATCCTGCGAAGGAGTATCCTTCAACGCCTCGTAAATGTTGTCTGCTGGTGGGGAGAGCAGCAGGTCTCGAATTTCGCTAGCGGTTGAAGGGGGCAGACTGCTCACCACATAATGGTATTACGTGGAATCTGGTGTGATGCGCCATGCAGCGAATTGTGATTCTACCCGTATGAACCACAATGCAGCGTCCGCAGTCCAAAACGGAGGCTGTTCGACGTCGACGCCGGAGTGTGTCGGAATTTCGGTGCCTTGAGGTTTGTCCATAGCACTTGCTGCTCATCCGGGTCATTAGTGTAGCGCGGGACGCGTGTGCGGCTGAAAATCAGCAGAAAGAAACGAGCGATGCGTCCCTAAAGAACAAACAACTTACTTTATTTTTGTGTTCGTTCAGCCTCTACGGCTTGGTTGCACACCCTCGCACCACTTCCATTTCAAGCACACTCGGCGATAATATTTTATCGAGTCAAAAGGGAAAAGGTTGTCTGGCTGCTGCTCTGCGACCGTGAGGCCTCCACACTACCTTTCTCACTGCGTGTGAGAGAACTTAGCGAATAAATTGATGTCCCATTTCTCGAACACTCTCTAATGCCTCCTGCTAAGCTGTTAGCGCCCTGGAAGTGACAGGTGATAGAATGTCATGTAGCACTGGTAGAGATCACAAAGCCCGCTCCTGAGCTCAAAATCGCGATCCATTTTCGTGAACTTCAGTCGAAGCACTCTTGCTCTGAATTCTACACCGACGCGTGAAAGTCAGATGCTGGTGCTGGTGCTGCTGCTGGTGCCTCTTTTTCCAAACCAGACAGATTGAATCTTATGACAAGTATCTTCACTGTAGATGCCAATGCAGTACTGTCTGCGGTGAAACATATAAATTAAAACTTAAGAGAGCAACAATATTCAGACTCGTTAAGCCTAGTAAAAGTGTTAATGACATTACGAAAGCACAGAAATTCTGTTTTTATTGAACTTTACTGAGTGTTGTGCAACATTTATCTGATAGACATGTAGCAATAGACTGGTTTCCTGGCCATAGATGAATCGAGGGTAACGGGCTTGCCGACAATATCGCCAAATCAGTAGCATCACAAGGTATTCGCTCTGCTACTGCCCTTGCCAAAGACGTGAAGCCTTTCCTACGAAACAAACTATGAAGCCACTGGCAACGCTTGTGGAATGCTGAAATCAATAATGAGCTTCTCGTGATTAAGCCGAAGTTAGGCTTCTGGTACGAAAACACGAACAGATATCCTATTCACTCGACTCAGAATAGGACACACATTTGGCACTCATTAATTTATGCTGACTGGTAACGAGTCTCCGACCTGTGGTAGATGTGGCTACAGGCTGACAGCCCTCCACATCTTCTTGGAGTGTCGGGAAACAGAAAGAGAGGGAGGAACATTTTCCTCTTGCATACTGCTTTTGTGTCCCACTTCATCCCGCTACGTTTCTTGAAAAGAACCGCTTTTTAGGACCAAAGCAGTCCTTGCTTTCTTGAATGATGTCTTACACGTTATGAGGCCATTAAATTTTTAGCGCATCCTGTTTCTAGAGGACGCCGCTGTGACAGTTGTTTTGTGTAGCACATGCCTCCACGCGCTTGCTTAAAGAACTCTTGCGAGGCAGTAGTGTTTTAGCCAATTTTAGCATCTGACATATTTTGTATATCGCATGATTCTTTCGCAATGAATTTTAAAGATCATGGTAGGCGTCGTTAGTCATTGCCATAATCTTATTACACGCAGATCTTACGCAATTTGCAGCGACTATTTTTAGGCCCCTTTACAGTCACGTCACATCAACTTCATAGAACTCATCACTCCACTTCAAGCTCATCAGCACTGGCATGGCGCTGTTTGGCCATACCTGGCCCTCGCGCCGCTAAACATCACACATTGATTCATTCCGGTGACCTTGCAGGTCAGGGCAGAGGTCCACGCCAGTGAACACACTGTCCAGAAATATGCGTATCGACCCAGGCTCTACAGCACCACTATGCCCAGAAGCACCATCGTGTAGAAACCAAATGTTCCGAAGGTGCGCAAGTTGAAGTTTGCAACAGTAGTCGTTCACGGGGCCTTCGAGGGTGTCGCTGACGTAGCGTTGCGTCGTTAGTATGGCGCGAAAAAGACGGTTCCGATGATGTTGCCATCAAAAATGCCGCACCACACATTAAACGACCACTGGTATTGGTGTGGTATTTCTGCCGGCCAGTGGGGATCCTTATCACTCCAGTAGTGCACATTGTGAAGATTAACTTGTGCGTTTCTGGATAAACCAGCCTCATCTGCCCAAAGCGCGCAAGTGATAAGGTCCGGTTCTTCTTCACATTTCGTGCAAATCCAATTGGCAAGGTCCAGTCTCTTTTGCAAATCTTGGTCTTCCAGATTTTTATGAAGATGTATGTGGTACCGTGCATATGACCTTTTGAAACATTCTCCACCATGATGAGCTGAAGGTTCTGGCCTCCACACTTGCGCCACGCACACTACTGTGAGGGTTAGTAGCAAAAAATGCGAAAACTTCCGTTTCAGCTTCTTCAACTACCGTCGCAGTCCTGTGTCGCTTTCTTGTTAAGGTACCGGTCTCGCAAAGGACTTCATACGTTCTAAGTATTGTTGACGGACTAGGGCGTCTTCCACAAAGCCACATCGGGAATAGCTTGGCTGCCTTCCTCTTGTCGCCATGCGCCCGCCCCCAGAGCCAGGGCTATTTTAGCATTCTCAAGGGCATGATTGTTTTCTTGAAAAGCAGGTCACTGGCGTGGTGCCATTGAGATCTCCTGTTATTATCTACGTAATGACACGTCAAGAAAAAACGATTCACGTAATCAACAGCATGTGCTGGCCGTACAGATCCGCCAAAACTCATTAAATTGACGTAGACTGCGCAGGGTTTGTTTCTATTGATAAAGGAAACCAAATCAACATACGTTCCGGGCGCGCTTAACTGGAGAACAAGATGAGAGCGCAAAGTTAGTCCCAAGTGCGCCGTCATGGTCTCCTGGCTTCGTAATTTCTTTCCTCCCCTGCGTCTCCGCTACGCTTATCAATGCGTCAGCGGCGTGTTCTCATAATGCCACGACCAAGAAATAGCTTGAAGACCTGTATCGAGCTGTCGCCGCTAGTAAAGCCTTGTATCCGTTGCTATTCGTTTGGGAGCGGTTGAGTAGCGGTGCGCGAGCGCGTATCTATTTCGTATTTTGGATGTTTTGCGCGTTTTTATTTTTCTTCGAAAAAGCAACGAAGCAAAGCTGAGCATGAAAGAAATGCTTGATTCGCAGGTTATTTCAGGTGCCTTATAACGTTTCAAGTGACATGTTCGCGATTTAAGCAATAATTAAGGAGTTCATTCAATAAAAGCAATTAAATAATACTTCGTAATGAAAAAAATTGTGGCCGCAAGTACACACGACTATGGCTACTATGCAGTCGGTTCAAATTCCCTATAGCACTTGGTTTTTTAAAAAAAAACTTTGTCCAAGTTAACTGGGACAGCCGGTATATATTAGGTTGTAGGGGTGGTGCATTGCTTGCCTCTGCAGGTAATCTTCACATCTTCTAGCTACGCTTGTTGGGTTCCATGGTGGGCGCCGAAATCAGTTAGCCTATGCCGCTTCAGCAACGTTCCCTAACCTGCCAGATCGCCCTCTCTAAAAAGGAGGACAAACAGAAGAAACGGCTGAATTTTCTTTCAATGCAAGAAAACGTCCCCACTCTGCCATGTCTTACAGTGAAAACCATGTAAAAAAGAGTGGCAACCCTTTCATCTTTCACTGTTGCAAAATCACTCAGCGAAACAATATGTCCCTGCTGCAAAGTTACAGATATGGCTAGCGGCGAACTCTTGCCGGAGGTCCACAATTAACATTAAAAGCTTCCGAACCTAGTCCCATTCGGTGACTGTCCAAATCTCGGTGACCACGCATCGATTCATGAACGACATGAGAGGAGTGATTTCCGATGATGACTTGATGAACTTCAGCGAGGAAGAGCTTCTAGAGGGCTTCAAGAAACAGAAAAACAGAAATAGAAAACAAGAAAATATTATTTCTACCAAAGTAGAAATAATATTAATCAAACAGGAAAACAAAGATATTCCAAATAAAAATCTCACCCTAATCATTGCACCAAGCCTGCTGAAAGAAACCAGAGAAATGTTAGGAGTATGATCACGGTTAAGAAATCTTCCGAGAAACTTGTACGAAGTTCGGTGACGACGATCACCCCTCAGATACATGCAATGACGCACTTAACTGTCCGAACTGTGACGGGGGACAGGCCGCTTACTGCCGAGCTTACCCTGCGTGGAAGAAAGAGGTATAGACACCCTCAATGTAAAGGATGACATTTCGTTCCACAAAGCGCGAAAGTGCGTATCATTTCTTCATACCGCAGGGTATGCTAATGCAGTGCGTAAGGTGGCAGCGCCGCAGCAGACATTGGCGTATGCCCGGCCCGCAAACGTCGTGGCCGTGGCTCTTCCAGCTGCCCTCGTGGCGACTGCCGGAGCTGGTTTGGCGTCCCTGAAGCAGGGTTCGTCGGTTTTCTAGTCGTCAGTTTCCAAAGTTTCGTCTCTTTCGCCTTCACGACAATCACGGCGCTGACGACAGCGAATGTCCAGCGCCTTTCAAGAGACAATGGACACTACCGTTAGCCAGATGGCGCAATCGGCGTCGAAGTACAAGCGCCAATCTCAAGATCACGGCAAGAAACATCAACCCTTCAGTGCGGCGCCTGCGAAGGGCCCCGTAAGCTTAATAAATATTTGCTCTCTATGCATACAGCGCACACCACTTTCTTAGCATGGAGGCACAGACATTGCAATGGGACGTCAGGGGCCTTTACATAACTTCGACAATGTCAAGGAGCTCCTATGTAAATTTAATCCAACGGTGCTGTATCCGAACGACCCTTTTCGAACTTACTCACAGGCTTTCTATCGCAGTTCGCCATTTTCCGGAAGGGCCATTACGACGCTAACGCCTCGTCCAGCGGTGTCGCAATTGCAGTTGATTTGGGAATAGGAAATCAGGCTTTAGAACTTCGATTGCTTCTTAAGGTAGTTGCTGTTCGAGCTTTACTCTTTCTGAAACTCGTTACAATCTATTCTGTGTAAATGCAACCCTACTATTAACCCCAGTGAACAGAATTTGAGTCTAACGAATGAGCTGCTTGAGCCCTACGTACATGTTGGTGAGTTGAATTCGTGCCATACCCTCGGGGACAGTGTCGATGCTATGCAAAAGACAGGTTAATGGAAACATTCCAAAAAGAGCCGGCATTCTAAGTACAGCAGGTAACGTACTTCAGGATAGATTTAACTCTGTGTTGTGCCAAGCCTAGAATGGGATGTAGTTAGAAACTGTTGCGGGAATGATGACTTCCCCGTCTGCCTCAAAAGACTACAGGGCCATTCCAAGCTAGGCGTCCGAGACTGAAAAGGCGACCATTTGTTTATTTTCCTGAGAGAGACAGAGAGCTAGATAGATAGATAGAGAGAGAGAGAGAGAGAGAGAGAGAGAGAAAGAGAGAGAAATAGAGAGAGAGGGGGAGTGCGAGAAACATTTATTTTGACCATCGAGGTCGTTGCTCTTGAGGTCGAGTGGGTTGTCCTCATTCCAGGACTCCAATGACCATGGCTGCTCGACGTACTTGCTGGACGAGAAAAAATTTGGCTAGACATCATTTTTGGGAATAAAATTTCGCCACAGTATTTTCGTCGCAATTCTTTTGTTATCACATGAACGCACTTTGAAGTTTCTGGGAATAAACAAAAGTTGGTTGAAGGTAAATTTCTATTTTATTCAAGTGTGAAAGCAGGTGAAGTAACACTTTTTTTACAGTATTATACTGGCAACGCTCTTTCATAGTAGGTTATAATTGTATGTATTTCAATATCTTCCGCATTTATTTCGCTCAGTAAAAACGAAAAAAAAGTTGCGTTCTCAGAATTTTTTTGCAAAACGTGCGTCACCTTTTCACCTGCAATAATTTCTCCCCCTTTTGCCTATTGCTATAATGTACGCTAAAAATAATTCCAAATTATGAAATTTATTCCTGAAAAAAAAATTCCGGTCATGTTATTCTTGTGTTCTCTTCCGCTGTCCCCGTCTTTATATGCGGTCAATATGATGTACCTCCAAAGATCGCAAAAAAACCGAACTTTTTGCCAGATTCCGGCCGAATGTTAACATTAAGGCACTCCAGACACAATATGTCAGATAGCTAAATATACGCATCGACCTCATGCCTTGTGATATAGAAATCTTTATTCGAGTAAATTTTATTTTAATCGACAAAAAATGATTGAAGTCGGCAACCTATGTCACCAGTAGGCACTGCCGAGCTCAGTCTTCCCTGCACAATGCGTATGTGCTGCCAGAGTTTTTTGGCTCAGATTGCACTCGGGCCTTTTGCCGAACGAACGTTGGCTGTGTCCGCAATGTCGCTTGACGTCAGCCTAAACACATCATAAATGGCCTGCTTTCTCCAGTTCACCACTTATCATTTTTGTGGCTCGGAGCTGTCAGGCTTGCGAATACAGCATCGATGTAGGCGTCTTGGAATAGCAGTCAATGGCTAACTTTGTTTCCTGTTCAGTGGGGAGGCAGAGCGGGAGGCAACACGATCACTTCTTTTTTGCTGTTCCACACGAGAATGAAGACAGCTGTTGACCGGGCCACAGACGCTCCCAGTTTGAGACAGAGCCGAAAAACGGGAAATTTCTTGTCATCCATGTCGGTTTCCTTCCGTTTTTTCTTCCACATGTGTTCATCTCATCAACACATTCAACTTTGCAGGCAAGTTAAGGCCTCCTTAGTATTCATGCCCGCTTCTTTAGTCGAACTTCTCCAGTGTTTGAGTATGAGTTGATTGCAACCCGGAGAGTTGAAGCCGTCACTGGTTTGAAGTGGTGGAATCGTCGCGTTCCTGTAACAGTGGTTGCCATCCTGAAATTGAGCTGTTTCCTTTCCTTATATTTTGTAATTTGGTACCAAGGTTACTGGTATTCCTTTGCTATTACTTTTGGCTCAGTAAAACAGATCCTCTGCAGGTTGAACCTGGCTGTGATATGGCAGCGGCAGGCTTGGTCTTGCTGCCAGACGTTTGATTACGCCGCCGACAGCATCGCATGCACTTTCCCTGTTTAAAGTGGCAAAGAAATTGCATTCTGCCGATAGATTAAAATCCTCCTCGCGGCAGCAAAGATTAAAAAAGTTTGTTTGTTCTTATGTTGTGGTGAAGTTGCTTGAGAGAAATACATAGTGAATTTTTTTTTTACTTCGGGCAAATCTTGTTTTACTAACTCGAGCAGAGCAGTCTGAAATATGTGTACTGCGACTGTATCATGCTCCAGACACTCAGACACAACAGTGAAACAGCACAGAGACCTCTTCAGAGTTGATTTGTTCCTTCCAAAAATCGACAACTACAGGTTATATTATGACTTGTGTTTTAACCCCGTGATATGACTGTGGTGCATCCTGAAGTATAAAACTAATTTTCCGCACAATCCAACTCCATGATGACCTCTTGTTGGCTTAGTATAAACTTCAGTTCTCGGAAGTAGCGAACTTGCTTCTTATTGATGAAGTGATGGATTTTAAGTTGATTCAACATATATGTGAACTGTGGCGTCAGAACAATGGTTTCGAGACTACAGCGGACTCCACTATCCATTGCGGAACAAGTATGTTTTCTGCTCTCAGCGACATGGGTAAGACTTTGTTGAAGTAGATTCTCAACATACTTTGTGCCAGATGAGGATGCGCATTCGCCGAAAATGGAATCTTGGTTATCAACTCGACATACAAATGAAGCATTATTTTAAAGTTCTGATTACTCATGCAGACGCACACTGTGTGTGTACCGCTTCCACCAGCCAAAATAGTGTGGAGGACGCAAAACTGCGAACCTTGAGAAGCCACGCTTTAAATTGTAAGTCTTCTTCTATTCTTCATGCATTTCCTTCAGGTTCATCAACAATAGTCGCTTTTGGTGGCCTTTCGGAATGTCCTTTTTACCTGGTAGGCAATAAGACACTAAGTCATCCTCGTGGAAAGCTCTGGCCGATGACTTCACTTCATCACTAACTGGGCGAGCACGTCTTCTTTGTGGCCTGTCTAGTATTCCACTGTCAGACTTGACTTTCATTGCCTCGCGAACTTGTCGTTCCAGGGTACCAAAGAACTCCATCATTTTTTCACGAAACCAAGATAGGGGGCTAGAGTAAGGTGCTGTATTTTCTCTCGGCTTTGTTCTCGAGAAAACATTTTTTTTTCAGATCTTGCATCAAGTTGACATAATCCTTCAAGAGTAGGTCAGGGCCCTAGTGTTTGTCAAGAGTCGATGGTTGGCACAGTTCCGGAGAGGTAGCCGTTGTTACCTTCGCGTTTTCTCGCAATGATCGCATTTTCTTTTTTGCGTACGACTGTCGTCCGCGCTGCAGTTGTTTCCTTTGGTGCTGCTGCCAACACCTCTTTTTAAGGCCTGCGTTTCTGTTCTAGTACCACATGATTCAGGCTCACTTTCACTGCCCCCGTACAGAGTGTCGAGATGTTGTTCTGGCAATACAAATTGTGCCGTCTTTTGAGTACTATACCACTGCCGCTTGCAAGCTTCACAGGTATTATTTCCTGGAAATAGGCCGAGGGAAGGGTGGGCATCCACAACGGCCAGTGATCACTGTCGACCCCCCGCATTGTTTCGCATGTTTAAAGAGCGGGTCCGAACGCAACATCGAAGCGATTTTAGAAGTGTATCGGCGAAGGTAAAGTTGCTTGCGGTGTTTACAGATCGTCGTATCATCATCCAGGCTTCATTTTTCGTGCCGCGCATGAAGGCTCCGACCTATGTCGCTCAAACGAGACAGTTGTCAGTCGCTGCTCGCTGCAGTAAGTGGTTTTGTGGCAGTTCTTTGTGCTGAAAGGGCATGGCGGAAGTTCGCTTCTTAAAGAATAGTGCCAAGCGTCCATGTAAATCTGCAGAAATACGCTCGTCTTAGCCGCACTGCTTTCTTTTGGTCTCATTGTCTAACAACTTGATTTTTCGGCCATACTTCCAAGCGTGCTACACCGTAAATGGGGTGATTATAAAACCTCAGTCTGCTCACTAGAGCATCGTGCAATTGATATAGCATGCATAATTTTAGATGATGCATTCAAACGTTAATTTCGTGGAAAAATCTGATTCAGTTCAGGCGCTCTGAACTGTACAAAGATTCGATATCCTAACATAATGCTAGATACAGTTTTTACCTTTATAATTGACAGATATTTACGCTGGAAGGCATATGGTACCCAAACTTGGATTTCACATCGATTCTCAAGGTGTTTGGGCCAGTACTGTGCCTTATTCTTCCCGATGTAATTTCGTTGCGATTTCATTTGTACGCATTCTATTGAGAGCCGCTTGACGGAAACCTTGTCTGCCGCTTTCTGAGTCTGTCAGCTCATCAAACTATTCTCATGTGACAAACAAAGTAACAAGCATGTGACGCCCCCTCGGGCATGATCTTCGTTGGCCCGCCAGGCTTGGTAGGCAACATCGGTCACCGCACTTCAGTAAACACAGACGAGCACAGCTGCTCGGGCGTCAGTCATCTTCTCAATATAGATGCAAGGGTAAAGAAGCATCCCCTGAAAGATTGACAAAAGCGCGACAAGGAGAAAGGAGACGACGACACGCATACAAGGAGACTGGAAGCATGTACGGAGTGCCTACTAGTTACGTGGGTTCTTGAACTTAAACATTTTTTTTCTCGCTTCAAACAAAATTTACTCGAATAAAAATTTCTGTATCACAAGCTAAGAGCGTGGTGCGTATACTAAGATATCTGACACATTTTCGCCTGGATGAGCTTAAGGATTAATTTGGCCTGATCGAATCTCGCAAAAAAGTCATCTTTTGCCAAATGTGGAGCTATTTCTCACGAAAAATAGATTTCTTAATAATTTCGACTTATCTTGAGCATACACTGTTGTAACAGGTAAAAAGGTAGAAAAATTACTGTAGCTGAAATGTCGACGCAGCTTATGCAAGTAGTTTATGGAAATGCAACTTTCTTTTGACTAAGCCAAATAAATGGGGAAAATTGTAATATGCATTCAAATATAACGTATTTGAAAGAAGGACACCAGTATAATGCTCTAAAATGAAGTTTTCCTATTGCGCCTACTTTCCGATTATAATTAAAAGAATTATCTCCAATCAACCTTTGCTTCTTCCCAGAAATTGCAAAGCTCGCCCACGTGATGAAACATTTTTTCTGACAAAACCTTTTCGGCAGAACTTCATTCACACAAAATCTATCTAGCCCAAATTTTTTCTGGAAAATCAACCATAATTGCTGTTCAGGTGTGGGACGTTTCGTGTGGATTGAGCCTAGGGCAAGATTAATTCCTCCCAATACCCTTGCATGAAAAGTTGCTCCGATGATTAGGAAAAAATTCTGAAAATCATTCAAATGCGTCGAAACGCTCTCTAGTAGTAAAGCATAAGCGACGCTAATGCTTATTTTAGAGCTATTGTAATTGATGCTGAAATACAGTGCATTGCAGAAAATAATGAGGCTTCAAAAATAGGTGCGTGCCGTGGTGGAATGAGCGATGCAAGAGTGCGCGTAAAGTGCAAACAAAGCCTGGGATTTGCTGCGTCACTCCCCAACGCTGGAAAACCTCATAAAATTAAAGCACAGCAAATCCCAAGGCAAACGAACGCGGCGTAGAGCTAAAGAAGGAAGCTGAACACAAAAAACCGCAACAAGTTCCTATACGAAATAAATGAAAGTGTGAAACAGGCAACGGAAATAAATTAGTCGGCAAAATTATCTTTTGCCCTTAGTCGATTGTCAAGGCAGCAGCCTTCAAGACCAAGACAACGGTCTTGTACATTTACAGCGTGTGTCTTGCTCGGCAAACAATTTAGATACTCCAGAAGCATAAACAGATTGCAGAAAGGCACTTGGCCGTACATATAGCAAAAAAATTATGCAGATCCCACGCACTGTGGGAATCGATGTGTGTAAAGCTTTTGGATGCTTTGACTGATAATAATTAGCGGTGATGCTGACGGCAAAAGCTTAATTTCTTCAACGTTTATGCTAACACCAGTGTGGTGAGTTGATGTTTAACGTTACCTTGCGTGCACCACTGCTGTTTGTCTGCGTAGTACATAGAACACACAGGGAGAGGTGTTTGTTTGAGGCGTTGTTGAGCGCCATAACTCATAACCTTTGAGAGGGTTGAGCGTTGTCATTTGCTCACATGGCACATCGCATTGTGGCAGAAGTATTAAACTTGAAATGGATTATGGGGCTGTACGTTTCAAAACCACACTCGGAATATGAGGCAAGCCGTAGTAGCGGACTCCAGATTAATTTTGACACAGTGGTGTTCTTTAACGTGTCCTGAAATCTAAGTGCACGTGCGTTTTCTATTTCGCCGCGTCGAAATGCGGCTGCCGCAATTGGGGTCAAATCCACGACCTCTAGCAATGCCATAGCCGCAAAGATAACGCGGCTGCCACGGAATTGCTGATTTGACAGTCGACCGCTTCCGTAGTGTCTCCAGGACCCTGCGGTGCGCTTTAATCAATGCGGCTCTGCTTCTGCACGCCCTTCGTAAGTTGCCCGCTTGACATATTCGCGTGGTGTTTATTCTTCAGAAATAGCAGCAACGTGCTGTACGTATCTTGAGCTTAAGCTTATTCTGCTTCCCCGCAACCGCTGTCGCATAGTAGTGGGGCTTCCTTGGCCTCTCACGTCACTTCACCCATTTATATTGGAACTGCCTCTTCTCGCTCTCCTTCCCCTATTTACATTTCTATCTGCGTCCCCCCCCCCGCAGGGGCGTCTGCGTCAGCAGGCGTTTGGTGTGTTGCGACACCACGTACCCGAGCACACGAGGGTTGGACCCTCCCGCGTGCAGCCGTGCGCGGCTTAGCCGTGTCTGGGGAAAGGGGGATCCTGGAGGTTGAGCCGATGCTGGGTGTTTGGATCTTTAAGGCCCCCCGGCGGAGGCAACACACCTCTTTGGCCTCTGCTTCACATAGACGGCACCCCCGGGCTGACCCACCCGGGGGAAATCGGCAGTCGCCTTTTCCTGTCTCTCTCTACTCAAATCTTCGTCTTTCTCTCTCACTTTTGACCTTTCCTGTCGGCTATTTACTTCATTTCATTTCCAAGTTTCCGAGCGGCTAGAGTTAACCATGTCGGCGTGGCCTTCTTTGGTCATGGTTATATGGTTATAGCAGTTATGTATGGCTAGTGGTTTTTGAAACACTCCCGTATTGGGCTCCATGGTGGGCGGCCAGCTTAGCTGCCGAACTTACATGTAATTTCATGGACAGAACCCCCTCTTCAACAAAAACTGATCGGAGGCCGAAAAGGTACCGGACCGAAGTAATGAACTTCAATAAACCTAGTGATAGCTTCACAAATTATTTTGTCATCATGTCTGAAACTGAACAAGAAATTCAAGACATGTCCCCCTTCCTCATCGCCAAAGCACTTAACGAGTGTATTGGTGAGACCTACAAAGCCAAGAAAATGAATTCTGGAGACCTCTTGCTCGAAGTTATGACGGCTGAGCATAGCAAGCAGATTAAGAAACTTGAGAAGATAGGTGAGAACCGTATGTCTGTCTCACCACACCGGACACTGAACTACGCGAAGGGTGTCATTTCAGATACAGAACTCCTTAAGTGCACAGACGAGGAAATCGAAGAAGCCTTGAGAGATCAGGGTGTTCTATGTGCAAGACGAATTAAATTTAGAAAAAATAACATTAAAACTCCGACCAAACACATTGTGTTGACCTTCAACTCCTTAACGCTTCCAAGTGCCGTTAAGGCCGCTTACCTGTACCTTAGAGTAAGACCATATTTGCACAATCCCCGCCGGTGCTTCCGGTGTCAGAAATATGGGCACAGATCCCAGTCATGTCGCGGAAGAGCAACCTGTGCTAAATGCGGTCAACCAGACCATGGTGATCAAACGTGCAAAAACGAGCTGTGCTGCGCAAACTGCGCGGGTCAGCACGCGGCATTTTCCAGATCTTTTCCTCAGTGGAAAAAAGAAAAAGAAGTGATTGCATTGAAGGTACGGGAGAACATATCATACATTGAAGCCAAAAAGATAGTCGCGTTTGCCGATAAAGGTACTTACGCACCGGCTGTGCACAGAGGGCGTGCGCCGCCGATGGTGTCAATTGGAACCCAGGTGGAGCTGCTGGACAAGGCTTCAGCTCTTCGGCCCTCCTCACCCAGTGAAATAAACGCTCGTCGCAACCCTCTCCCAAGAGGCCCAGAGGCTTCTGCTGAGGCTGACGGCAGTCAGCACGCGGTAGAGGCCACGAAGGTCTCAACGCCGGTGCTGAAGGACCGCTTTCTTTCCAAGAAGACGGCACCTTCACCAAGCACCATCAACGACGAACGCCCAAAGGACGATGATATGATGGAAGTGTGTCCGCCGGACACGAATCAAACAAAAGAGCGTATATCTGGTAGGCAAACCAAAAAGTCGGGTATTCCCCCTGGAAAACACAGAGGGGGTAGACTTCCTGTCATTCCCACTGCCAGGAGAAGTGACCTACAAAGCATTTTAGCAAGTTTCTTGCTCATTCACATATGTCATCTTTGTGACCTCTTAGATTGAATCTCTTCGTGAAGTACTTGATAATCCACATCATCAAATATGGCTAATATCTCCCTGTACTTACCACCAGGTAAGAATGTCACAATAAAAGAATTAGAAAATCTCGTGAAAGAACTTCCAGAACCTTTCCTTTTATTGGGTGATTTTAATGCTCATACTAACATCTGGTGCAGTAACCACACTGACGCAAGGGGCAAAATGGTAGAAGAATTTTTAGACAACTGCAATGTGTACCTTTTTAATGATGGAAAGCCAACATACTTTATTGCTAAATCACAATCTACTTCAAGCATTGACCTCTCCTGTGGCACGCCGTCACTAGCTGGGTTCTTTACTTGGGACGTGAGGGAAAACCCACGTGGCAGCGACCACTACCCTATAATACTCAAGCCGATCGACGCGCCTCCAACAATGCCAGCACGAAGACAGAGATGGAAGCTGGGTAAAGCAGACTGTTCGGTTTTCTTGGAAAGCTCCGAATAAGGATTGATTATGTCATCGCACTCAATATTGACGACTTATGTGATGCGATAACGATGCAAATTTTAGATGCAGCTGAAAAGTCCATACCACTTTCACAAGGGAAACTTCCACGTAGACCAAAACCGTGGTGGAATGATGCATGTGATGAAGCTCGTAGGAAACAAAACTGTGCGTTGTCTCGACTAAACAGGTACCGAACTTTCGAAAATTTATTGTTTTTTAAACAAAAGCGCAGTGAGGCTAGAAGAGAAAGACGGATAGCAAAAAGAACATCATGGGTGAAATATGTGAGCTCGATAAACAGTCAAACAACAAGTAAATTAGTCTGGGAGAAAGTCAGAAATATAGGCGGTGTTCATAGAGAATACACACTCCCTATATTTGACGAGGAAACGGATCTTAAAGGGCAAGCAAATATACTTGGCGAGCACTTTGCTGGAATTTCGAGTGACGCTCATTACACTCCCGAGTTTCTTAATATAAAGGCCACGGCAGAAAAGAAAGATCTTAGGATATTACTGAATAGTACTGAGCCATATAACTGTCCTTTTACAAAAACTGAACTCTTCGATGCGATATATTTAGGGAAGAGCCATTCAGCAGGCCCGGACAACATACACTACGAAATGCTGCGACACCTACACATGAACACGTACGACACAATCCTTCACCTCTTCAACAGGTTGTGGGCGGAAGGCTATTTTCCCAAAGCATGGAAGAAGGCGATATTTCTACCACTTCTAAAACCTGGAAAGGCAAGCTCTGATCCTAAGTTATCGCCCCATTGCCTTAACCAGTTGTTTAGGAAAAACATTCGAAAGAATGGTTAACAAACGGCTTGTACCCCTTTTGGAAAGTAACGGGTTACTTGATCAGTACCAGTGTGGCTTTAGAGCCAATCGCAGCAGAATCGACCAATTAGTCCGGTTAGAAACAAAAATCCGTGAATCTTTCGTCCAAAGGCAGCATTGCGTCTCCGTTTTCTTTGACTTATCAAAAGCGTATGATACGACGTGGAGACATGACATTTTAATGGACTTGCACAGATACGGAATAAAAGGGCACATGCTTCGTATAATCAAAAGCTATCTGGAGGACCGAACTTTTCAGGTGATGTTTGGACCACCTTTCTCCAACTGTTTTATACAGAAGAATGGAGTGCCGCAAGGTGGAGTATTGAGCGTTACACTATTTTTAGTAAAGCTCAATTCGATAACTACAGTTATTCCTTCTTCCTTAATGTATTCTTTATATGTCGATGACATTCAACTTTGTTTCTCCTCTTGTAATATGGCTACTTGCGAACGCCAACTCCAGTTGGGTGTAAACTCTATAGTGCGGTGGGCAAACGAAAATGATTTTAAATTTTGCGCAGAAAAAAACAATATGCGTACCTTTCAGTCAATACCGAAGGCTCACACCGGACCCAACATTACATAATAAAGGACAGCAAATCACAGTAAAGAACGAACACAAATTTCTTGGTATGATCTTTGACAAGAAACTCAACTTCAAAGCGCACATCGCTTATGCAAAACAGAAATCTCTGAAATCCATAAATATAATAAAGCTCCTATCCCACCGATCATGGGGTTCAGATAGAATGTCTGCTTCGCATATACAATGCAGTTGTCCGGTCACAATTAGACTACGGATGTTTTGTGTACGGCTCAACTCGAAAGTCAGCATTAGAGGTTCTTGATCCGGTGCATCACCTCGGACTACGTCTGTGTTCCGGCGCGTTTCGTACGTCTCCCGTACAAAGCTTGTATGCAGAAACCAACCAGCTGTCTTTGGAACACAGAAGACTATTGCTTGGAAACATGTACATAATGAAAGTACTGTCCTGTTCAACGCATCCTTGTAGACTACTATTTACAAGGCCGCGCTTTGAAATACATTTTAGCAACAAACCGGCAATCATTCCTTCCTTTTTCATCAGGTACCAAAAGCTGAATGCGGACCTATATTTCGACGTAAGGAATAAATTCTTGCAAGATGAACCTTCTTTTGCTCCTTGGGAGATGAAACATGCCCAATGCGACTTTAGGTTAACAAAAAACAGAAAACAATTTTCACCAAGAGAGGCGTTACTTTTCGAATATTTAGAAATAGAATCAGAATATAATTTTTGCGTGAAATACTTTACAGATGTATCAAAAAGCAGTGACAATGTAGGCGCTGCAGTGACATCAAATCAATTTGAAAAACAAATGAGACTTCCAAGTCAGGCTACTGTCTTTACTGCAGAACTTCATGCCATTTCGTTAGCTCTTGAAGACATCCTGAAAAGAGGAAATAACCACGCTGTTATATTTAGTGACTCCTTGAGCTCTCCCCGCAGGGGCGTCTGCGCAAGCAGGCGTTTGGTGTGTTGCGACACCACGTACCCGAGCACACGAGGGTTGGACCCTCCCGCGTGTAGCCGTGCGCGGCTTAGCCGTGTCCGGGGAAAGGGGGATCCTGGGGGTTGAGCCGATGCCGGGTGTTTGGACCATTAAGGCCCCCCGGCGGAGGCAACACACCTCTTTGGCCTCTGCTTTACGTAGACGGCACCCTCGGACTGACCCACCCGGGGGAAATCGGCAGTCACCTTTTCCTGTCTTCTCCCTCTATACGCTTTTACTTTACCCTCGTCTTTCACACCTGTCCTGTCTTCTTGTATCTTCTGTTCACTTCAATTTTTCGTAGGTGGCAAGGGTTAACCTTGTGTGACTAACCTACCTTGGTTATGTCGTATTAGGTTATAGTTGAGGTGTACAGCTGGCGTGGGCAGAACTTGCTTGCGAGTTCCTGTCCCGTCCCCTCGTTGGGCTCCATGGTGGGCGGCTGGCATCATGACCGAACTTTAAACGCACTTTATGGCTCCACCTCCCCCAGAAAATGATCGCACTCCAAAAAGAGTGCGGACCGAGGACATAACTTCCCAATGCTTCCAAAAAACAAACGAACATTTCCCCAGGTATCATGTCATACATAGTGAAGATCCAGATCAACCAGCTCGAAAAATGTCCCCATTCATAGTATCAAAATCTCTGACTCACGCCCTGGGCCTTGGCTACAAGGTGACGAAGCTAGCCAGTGGCGACCTACTCCTCCAAATCCGAGACAAAGCACAATACTCGAAACTCCCAACTTTAGTGTCCTTTGGAGACGTCCGGGTAACCGTAACTACTCACCGTTCACTAAACACAGTCAAAGGAGTAATATCTGAGCACGATTTCCTGAACCTTTCTGAAGAAGAGATGTTGGATGGTCTGAAAGAGCAGAATGTCACCGAAGTCCATCGTATCAAAATCCGAAAAGACAACAAGGAAATACCTACAAAACACATAATCCTGACCTTTGCCTCCAGCCAACTCCCCGAATCCATAGAAGTAGGCTATCTTAGATTAACTGTAAGACCATACATTCCAAATCCGAGACGATGTTTCAAATGCCAAAGATTCGGCCATGGCTCTCAGAGCTGTCGTGGCCGCCAAACATGTGCCAAATGTTCATCAAATGCTCATGAATCCGTGGACTGTACCGCTGCACCACTGTGCGCGAACTGTGAAGGGGATCATCCCGCGTACTGGAGATCATGTCCGACCTGGAAGAAAGAGAAAGAAATTATAACGATAAAGACCAAGGAAAACATAACTTATCAAGAGGTGCGAAAACGACACTCCTCAACATTTCAATTTAAAGCAAAAACAAATTTCGCCGATGTGGTGCGCAGGGGCGGCACACCACTCCAGGCCTCGGCCACTGCCCAGGCAAAGCCTGAGGCAGGGCCACTCCCGCCCCCGGCAGACGCAGCGAAGGCTGCTCTGCCACCTCTGTACAAAGGCGCGCCGGCCTCTCAGTCGGCCGCCCGCAAGGCTTCCCCCAGTCGAGAGAAGCCCACTAACCGTACACCCGCGGGTTCACCGCGGAAGTCCAGAGCCTCTAGTGAGGCAATGGACATAACACAAAACTCGCCTCTGCTTCAGCAGAAGCACAGCTCCCTGGAGCGAAAAAAAAAGAAAAAACCCCAGTATTGGCAACCCGTAAAGCAGCGTCCTAAATTTAACTACACTCATCAAACATGGCGTTCCTTATACAGTGGAACTGCCGAGGACTAATAAATAACTACAGTGACATAAAAGAACTGTTAAACACACTGTCCCCAGTGGCTTTATGCTTACAGGAGACCAACTTATGTCCCAAACAAAAAAACATTTTAAACAAGTACAATGTCTTTCGGTCTGACCGGCAACACGCAAGCAGACTGTCTGGAGGTGTTGCTACTGTAATCAAGACTGGTATTGCAACCCAAGAAATCAAACTTAAAACCAAATACGAAGCTGTTGCTGTCACTGTCATCCATTTTAAGACGATCACAATATGCAATATATATCTTGAGCCACACCTAACAGTAACACTTAATGATTTAGAAACCCTTTTAGAACAACTACCAGAACCGTACCTGCTTGTTGGTGATTTCAACGCCCACTCCGGTTTTTGGGGAAGTGCACACACTGATGCGAGAGGCCGTATTTTAGACGATTTTATTTTAAGTAATAATGTTTGCCTCCTAAACACCGGCAAAAGTACATACTGCTCTCCGAGCACGGGAAAAATGAGTTCCATAGATTTGTCTTTTAGTTCACCCTCTGTTTTTAACGATTTTAAATGGGATGTCATCGACAACCCATACGGCAGCGATCACCTGCCTGTATTAATCAGCCTAACCTCTCCACCACAAGTCATCCCAACAAAACCACGACGGTGGAAGTTACATTTAGCCGACTGGGCACTTTTTAAAGAAAGGGCCAGTTTAGATAAAATAGTTTCCGATAATTTAAGCATAGATGAACTGAATGAAGCTATCACCAACTGTATTTTAACCGCTGCACGCCTGGCAATTCCTCAGTCTTCAGGAGTAGTAAAAGAGAATCACAAAATTTGGTACACACAAGAATGCCGAGACGCAAAAAGGAGACAAAACAAAGCCTGGGGAATTTTTCGTAGGTACCCAACGCAGGAAAATTTCATCAAGTTCAAAAAGTTCAGAGCAAAAGCCCGGTATATTCGCCGTAATGCAGAAAAAACTTCATGGCAAGGTTACGTGTCCTCAATAAATAGCACAATTACATCAAAACAAATGTGGGAGATGGTAAAAAAGATAAATGGCAGCTACTCCCCATTCACGGTTCCATTTCTCTCTGACCCTGGTACACAGACAAATATAGAAGAACAGGCAGATATTCTGGGTGAATATTTTTCTGCGGTCTCCAGTTCATCTCACTATTCACAATCATTCCTGAAATACAAAAACACAGCTGAAGGACAAAGACTGCCGACAAGTGGCGGTACAAATGAACCCTATAATAACTTACTTACAGTTCAGGAAATTAATAGAGTACTGTCCGCTGGTAAGCAAACTGCACCTGGCCCAGACGAAATACATTATCATATGTTAGCTCATCTCTCTGAACCGGCTGTGGAAGCACTTTTAAATTTTTTAACAAAGTTTGGGTATCGGGGAAGCTTCCCGAAGCTTGGAAGATGGCCATTATTGTTCCTTTATTAAGACCAGGAAAACCATTCACACTCCCTAGCAGCTATAGGCCCATAGCTCTGACTAGCTGTCTAGCAAAGTCCTTTGAAAGTCTATTGAATATCAGATTAACATTTGTGTTAGAAGACCGGGAGCTCCTAGATGTCCATCAATGCGGTTTTAAAAAGGCTTGCTCCACCACCGACCACCTTGTCCGTCTTGAAAACACTGTTCGTGAAGCTTTTATACACAGGCAACACTGTCTATCTGTCTTCTTCGATTTAGAGAGGGCATATGATACAACGTGGAGGTTTGGGATAATTCAGGACCTGGCTGAACTAGGCATCCGCGGCAGGATGTTGAACTGTCTGAAGGACTTCTTGTCTAACCGTACATTTCATGTCCGCCTTGGCTCAACCCTTTCAAGGAATTTTATCCAGGCAAATGGAGTACCTCAGGGATGTATTTTGAGCACAACACTCTTCATTGTAAAAATGAATTCTATCAGGAAAATAATCCCAAGATCCGTTATGTATTCTCTCTATGTAGATGACCTCCAGATAGCTTGCACATCCTCGAACATAATCAACATGCGAACGTCAAATACAGCTAACAATAAACAAACTAGCAACATGGGCAGACAGAAATGGTTTCCGTTTTTCCCCACAGAAATCGGTGGCCATTCTTTTCTCACTCAGACGAGGCAAACAAATAGATCCCACCCTACACCTGAACGAAATAGATCTGCCTGTAAAAAATGAACATAAATTTCTAGGTGTAACATTTGACAGGAAGCTCACCTTCCTGCCTCACATAAATGCTTTGAAAAAGAAAGCTTCTCAGTCCCTGAACATACTCAAAGTGCTATCGAGAAAACACTGGGGCGCCGATAGGACTTGTCTCTTACAAATTTACCGCTCTGTAGTACGCTCTATCCTAGATTATGGATGTATAGTGTATGGGTCAGGAAGACCATCGTACCTGAAACGGCTAGATCCAGTACATAATTTAGGTTTGCGTCTCTCCACTGGTGCATACAGGACATCACACATAGTCTCCATGTAGAAACCAATGAACCATCACTTACAGATAGAAGAGCCATGCTCACAAACTCGTACATTCTAAAAATCCGTTCGCTTCCCAAACACCTATGTTACCCCATAGTTACAAAGTGCCCATCAAGAACACTGTTTAACAACAAACCACAAACTATTAGGCCACTCCTCCTGCGTTTCGAAGAGATGTGCCAAAATCTCGGCATGCTAAACATATTGCCAAACATTGCCCAAAGGCGAGGTCCACTGCCGCCATGGCACAACTTTCCTGAAATCTGTGATTTCACTCTAACACACTTCCGTAAAAAAGAAATTCCGCAACAACATATAATACAAGAATTCCTCACACTTGAAGAAAAGTACAGCAATTTTGCAGCTTTTTACACAGACGGTTCAAAAACAGATGCTTATGTAGGAAGCGCAGCTGTACAGGGGAATTGGAATAAAATAGTAAGACTTCCACAGTGTGCTTCCATCTTCACTGCGGAATGTTATGCCATCTGTGTAGCCATAGAAAAAATAGTAAATGAGAGACTCACCAACAGTGTTATTTACACAGACTCACTGAGTGTGCTCAGGGCCTTTCATTCTGGAAATGCAATGGCTGCTCTGCTTGGAGACCTCATACACAGCATTACAGCAGCCACTGCTCAAGGCCAAAACATCAGGCTCTGCTGGGTACCAAGCCATGTCGGCATAAAAGGCAATGAAAGAGCGGATTTATGCGCTGCTCAAGCTTACGGTAAACAAATTAAAAATGTAAATATGCCCTATAGAGATTGCATGAACTTACTGCATAGTAACGCAAGGAAAAAATGGCAGTCCACTTGGAACAGCGAAATAAATAACAAGCTACAATTAATAAAACCAGTTCTAGGTGAATGGAAGTCATGCGTGCACCAGAAGCGTTTCAGGGAACTTATTATCTGCCGTCTCCGTATAGGTCACACACACATTACACACAACTTTCTGCTGAAGAAAGAAGACAAACCAATTTGCACTTGCGGAGATGAACTTACCGTCAATCACATTTTAATTTCATGTTGTAAACTGGAAAAGCTACGGAAAAAGTGCTTTTCCCCATTTTATAACCAATGCATCCCTTTTCACCCAGCACTGCTCTTGAGTGATAATGCAATTGTGGATATGTCTAGCGTTTTTAGATTTTTAACAGAAGCTGGTTTTCTTAAAAATATGTAAATCATCACGCAGTACTTCACCTCATACACCACAGCCATTTCTCATTCCTGAGAAAAAGGCTGAGGACTTTATTTGATTGGTTAGGAGCCTCGAGATCCTTGCTGTGGCAAGGATGGCTGCTGAGGTTACCCGACCCCTTTTAAAAGTTTTTATCATTACCCATTGTTACTGCCTTTTTCTTACTCCATCATGAGGTAACCCTAACTATTTAAGCACTCAACACCACCCACTATTATTTACATTTTTATAAAATTACACGGAAAATTCCCCTATACCTTGAGCTTGGCGCATGATGGCCTTAGTTGCCTATGTGCCATAAAACACAACACAACACAACACTCCTTGAGCTCTCTTCAAGCTCTCGCATCTAGGTTACCATCTAGGAATAATCTAGTGAAGAAAATAAAAAACAATACGCAATATGTCACAAGACAGCGTCAAATGTCACTTTCTGCTGGATTCCTAATCATTTAGGAATTCCCGGTAATGAAAGAGCAGATTTTATGGCAGTCCATACCAAAGATTTGGAGCTACATGATGTTGGCCTACCTTGGCAAGATTATAAAGGCACTTTAAACGTAGCAGTTGAGAAACACTGGCAGAAAGTGTGGGATGAAGAAAAACTTAACAAGCTTCATTGCATAAAACCTATTTTACGAGAATGGCAGAGTTGTCGCCACAGACAAAGGTTTTACGAGGTTATATTATGTCGCTTAAGAATTGGTCACACAAGGCTGACACATAGTTACTTAATTACTAACAAACCACAACCAACATGCCAACACTGCGGTGAAATTTTAACCGTGCTACATATTTTAATAACATGTCCAGGCTTAGAAAAATGGATGGAAAGATATTAAGATTTTTTACCAAAAAAGAATCCCTATCCATCCTATGTTCTTATTGAGCGATGAACCACTGGTCCAATATGAAGATACCTTTAACTTTTTAAAAGCCACAGGAATCCTACAAGAACTGCAGCAATTTCATGTTTTATATTTTTACTTGGTCATTTACACCATTTTACAGCATTTAAACCAATAAGCTAATACGAAAAACATGTTCTTGGCGCATTATAGTCTGCACGGCTGCTGCGCCATAAAAATCCGAAATCATCATCATTATCATCATCTGCGTCCCCTCTGGCCTTGCAAGTTAATAGACAGCGAAGCGCTGGAGTTTCTGCAATGCTTCTGAAGGCAGTCACGGATAATTACAGCTGCCAAGCGGCTAATGTTGCGACGGCCAGGGAACTCCAGAGGGCATTGTGCACATTCAACGTTTCAGGACTTACTTTTGGAAATGCGGTTGCGTGCTTTAAATCAGGGGTAGAACCAGGACTCGACGGGAACCAAAGGTCAGTGGGTCGCCTCGCATTATTTTATATTTATTTATCAATACTACATCCCGCAGGGGCGTCTGCGCAAGCAGGCGTTTGGTGTGTTGCGACACCACGTACCCGAGCACACGAGGGTTGGACCCTCCCGCGTGTAGCCGTGCGCGGCTTAGCCGTGTCTGGGGAAAAGGGGATCCTGGAGGTTGAGCCGATGCCAGGCGTTTGGACCTTTAAGGCCCCCCGGCGGAGGCAACACGCCTCTTCGGCCTCGGCTTCACATAGACGGCACCCCTGGACTGACCCACCCGGGGGAAACCGGCAGTCGCCTTTTCCTGTCCTCCTCTCCAATCTTCGTCTTTCTCTCTCGCCTTTTTCATCTTTCCTGTCTTCTCTTCACTTCTGCTAACTTCCTAGTCTCCCGGCGGCAAGGGTTAACCTTGTGTAGCTAGCCAGCCTTGGTTATGCTGTATTTGGTTATAGCAGCGATGTACGGCTGGCGTTGGCAGGGTTTCTCTAGCAGGAACTCCTGTCACGTCCCCCTGTTGGGCTCCATGGTGGGTGGTCGGCATCGCGGCCGAAAACCCTACTGTACTCATGGAAAACGCTTTTCCTAAACTCCCTGATCGCCCTCACAAACGAGGGCGCACCGAAGATCTCTTTCAGTTTTTCGGACGACAAGTCCAGAACTTTCCTAGATATCATGTAATCCACTCAGAAAACCCAGACAAACTAGTGCGTAACATTTCACCGTTCCTTGTTTCGAAGTCATTAACTGAAGTTTTTGGAACAGGATATAAGGCGTCGAGAATGACAAGTGGTGATCTTCTCTTGGAGCTCCACGATAAGAATCAGTACGAGAAACTGCCGAAACTTGTCTCATTTGGGGAGACCCAAATAACAGTTACTCCGCACCGAACCATGAACACCACACGCGGCGTTGTCTCGGACGATGACATGCTAGAGCTCACTGAAGCTGAACTCTTGGAGGGTTTCAGTGAACAGAATGTTATAAATGTAAAGCGAATTAAGATCAGGCGAGACGGTAAAGAGATCAATACGAAACACCTGATACTCACTTTCGGTTCAAGTGTCCTCCCCGAGTCCGTCGAGGCCGGTTATATCAAACTTCGTGTTAGGCCATACGTGCCCAATCCTCTCAGATGCTTTAAGTGCCAAAGGTTCGGCCACAGTTCACAGAACTGTCGAGGCCGGCTGACATGTGCCAAGTGCAGTGACAAAGAACATTCCTCCGAAACGTGCCAGAACACTCCACATTGTGTGAACTGTGAGGGCGAGCATGCCGCATACTCGCGGTCCTGCCCGTCCTGGAAAAGAGAAAAAGAGATTGTCACAATCAAAGTCAAAGAAAATATATCTTTCAAGGAGGCACGTAGGCGGGTGTCATACCTGTCTAAGAGCAGCTTTGCCGATGTGGCGCGTAAGGGGGCAGCGTCACAACGGCCTCCGGCGGCTGTCCGACCCACAGGCAGTGAGTCGGCAGTTACGCCATCTGCCCCCGCGGCGGTTGCAGCAAGCGCTGCTCCGTCAACCGAGGAGAAGGGACCATCCACCCCGAAGGTGGGTGCAGCCGAGGCTGCCCCAACCTCCGAGGCCCCTTCCAGCGCTGGCAACGACCAGCGCAGCCAAATCCCTCAGGGAGCCCCATCGACCTCCGGGCTGGTGGGCGCAGGGGTCTTGCCCTCCAAGGCGGGACTCCCTCTGAAAACCTCTCGCTCGCAAGAGCGCTTGTCCGGCGCCTCACACGAGGCAATGGACACTACACCTGTCCCCAAGGCGCACCAAACGCCTAAGGAGCGTCGAGAATCGCTCGAACGCTTCAGAAAGAACAAAACACCTATTACAGGGCCTCGAAAGGGCTCTGTAATATAAGGCATCCACTCCGTTTCCGTAAACACAGCACCAATTTACCTTAAACATGGATACACAAATAATTCAATGGAACATCAGAGGTCTCCTTAGAAACCTTGATGATTTGCAAGAACTCATCCACAAACATAATCCAAAAGTGCTGTGTTTACAGGAAACACACTTAAAATCGAAACACACAAACTTTCTCCGTACTTATGTTACGTTTCGCAAAGATCGCGATGATGCCGTCGCATCATCGGGTGGTGTTGCAATTCTTACTCATAGAAGTATTGCGTGTCAACCTTTACAGCTACAAACGCCCCTTGAAGCAGTGGCGGTTCGAGTTGTCCTACTAAACAAACTCATCACCATTTGCTCCCTTTACATACCCCCGCATTACCAACTGAACAAACATGAATTTCACTCCTTGATCGATCAATTGCCAGAACCTTATGCTGTTCTTGGCGATTTCAATGCGCACAGCTCCCTGTGGGGCGACTCTCGTATAGATGCGCGAGGTCGCCTTATTGAACAGTTCCTTTTTTCTTCCGGAGCGTGCCTTCTCAACAAGAAAGAACCCACGTATTACTCTCTTGCAAACCGATCCTTTTCGTCAATAGATCTTAGTATAGTCTCCCCGTCTGTACTGCCTGAACTTGAATGGGAAGTTACCGACAACCCTTACGGTAGCGACCACTTCCCTATACTGCTAAGATCATATAAAGAAAACGAATATCCACCATACGCTCCTAGGTGGAAGATTGAGACAGCTGATTGGGAGAAATTTCGATCTCTAACTAGTATCTCATGGGCTGACCTGTCTTCGTTAGGAATTGACGCTGCAGTCGAGTTTTTTACAGCATTCATAATAGATGTCGCATTTAAATGCATATCAGAAGTAAAAGGCTTGGCCTGCAAACGGCGTGTCCCATGGTGGAACGCCGATTGTAGGATCGCTCGTAAAAAACAGAACAGGGCGTGGGGGTTGCTACGCGCTTCTCCCACTGCAGAGAATCTAGTCAACTTTAAAAAAGCAAAATCCGAAGGCAGGCGAACCCGCCGACAGGCCAGACGAGAAAGTTGGCAGAAATTTTTATCGAGTATTAACTCGTTCAGAGATGAGGCGAAAGCCTGGAACAGGGTCAATAGGATAAGAGGGCGACAAGCACATGCACTCCCTTTGGTAAACACAGAAGGCGATACCCTACAAGATCAGGCAGACTCACTTGGGGAATATTTTGAGAGCGTGTCAAGTGCAACAAATTATACACAATCCTTTCTGAAATACAAACAAACAGAAGAACGTAAGCCATTAACAAGAAAAGGTCGAGAGAATGAGCCTTACAACCGTCCTTTTAGTATTGCTGAATTGAGAGCTGCCTTGAGCGCATGCAAGAGCTCCGCACCAGGATCGGATCGAATCATGTATGAAATGCTCAAAAATTTACACACGGATACGCAAGTTACACTACTCACACTTTTCAACACCATCTGGGATGCAGGGTACCTTCCAATCGCGTGGAAGGAAGCCATTGTGGTCCCTGTTTTGAAACAAGGAAAAGACCCTTCCTCAGTGGCAAGTTACCGCCCAATAGCCCTCACAAGTTGCATTTGTAAGGTGTTTGAAAAAATGATCAATCGGCGACTCATCTTTTTCCTTGAACAGAGCAAAATGCTTGATCCTTATCAGTGCGGCTTCCGAGAAGGGCGCTCAACAACTGACCATCTTGTACGTGTAGAAGCAAATATCCGGGACGCATTTGTACACAAGCAGTTTTTCTTATCCATATTCCTCGACATGGAGAAGGCCTATGACACAACGTGGCGCTACGGCATCTTAAGAGACTTGTCAGAAATGGGCATTCATGGCAATATGCTAAACATAATAAAAAACTACTTGTCCAATCGTACATTCCGGGGAAAAGTCGGCAATGTACTGTCACGTCCTTTCATACAAGAAACTGGTGTACCCCAGGGAGGCGTGCTTAGCTGCACGCTCTTTATTGTGAAGATGAACACGCTTCGTGCTTCACTACCACCCGCCATCTTTCACTCTGTTTACGTGGACGACATTCAAATAGCTTTCAAATCTTGTAACCTCGCAGTCTGCGAGAGACAGGTACAGCATGGCCTGAACAAAGTGTCAATGTGGGCAGACAGGAATGGATTTAGGATCAATCCTAACAAAAGCTCTTGTGTTCTTTTTACAAGAAAGAGAGGACTTATCCCAGATCCTTGCATAGAACTGCATGGACAACAGATACCTGTTAACAAAGAACACAAATTTCTAGGTGTCATACTTGACTACAGACTCACTTTCGTCCCCCATATTAAAAATCTTAAAGAAAAATGTCTAAAAACAATGAACATAATCAAACTTCTATCCCAGACTACATGGGGTAGTGACAGGAAGTGCTTAATGAATCTCTATAAAAGCCTGATTCGATCGCGACTAGACTATGGCGCCGTTATTTATCACTCTGCCGCTCCGAGCGCGCTAAAGATACTAGATCCTGTTCACCATCTAGGTATCCGGTTAGCCACTGGCGCTTTCAGAACGAGCCCGATTCAAAGCTTATACGCGGAATCAAATGAATGGTCCCTGCATCTACAGAGAACTTATATCAGCCTGACATATTTTCTTAAAATACAATCCAATCATCAACATCCATGTTTTAACACTGTTAACGATATGACCTGCACTACACTTTTCCATAATCGCCCCTCTGTAAGAAAGCCTTTCTCGCTTCGAGTGAGGGAGCTTAGTGAAGAAATGCACGTTCCACTCCTCGAGCTTCGCCTAATGCATCTAGCCAAGCTCCTACCTCCTTGGGAGTGGCAGCTTATACAATGTGATATATCTTTCGTGAAAGTCACAAAGCATGCTCCAGAGATTGAAATCAAGATGCATTTCCGGGAACTCCAGCACAAATACTCCTGCACGGAGTTCTACACAGACGCATCAAAGTCACACGACAGGGTATCCTATGCAGCCGTCGGTCCATCCTTCTCGGAATCCGACGTACTGCACCCGGAAACAAGTATCTTTACGGCTGAGGCCTACGCTCTGCTCTCGGCCGTAAAGCATATAAACAAATCACAACTCCCGAAATCAGTTATATATACGGACTCCCTCAGTGTTGTGAAGGCCTTGATGTCTTTCTGTAATCACAAAAATCCAGTATTTATTGAACTCTACTCCGCACTGTGCAAAGCATATATATCTAACCAACATGTGATCATATGCTGGGTGCCTGGACATAGGGGCATCGAGGGAAACGTTCTAGCCGACCAGATGGCCACATCAATCTCATTGCATGCAGTTAACTCTACTGCTTTGGTCCCTGTCACAGACCTGAAGGCTTTCTTAAGAAGGAAACTACGAAACCACTGGCAACGCATGTGGGACGAAGAAATAAATAATAAGCTGCATGTACTAAAGCCACAATTAGGTTTCTGGCCCCCTGTAACAAAATCCCGCCGGATAGATGTCCTATTCTGCCGTCTAAGAATAGGACACACTTTTGGCACACATAACTTCTTACTCACGGGAAACGAGCCTCCAGCCTGTGGTAGATGCGGGGAGAGGCTGACCGTCCTCCACGTCCTACTGGAGTGTCGGGAAGCCGAACCCGAAAGAAAAGAACATTTTCTCTTAGCATACAGGCACCACATCCCCCTCCATCCTGTTATGTTACTTGGTCCAGAACCAATCTTTGACACCAACGCCGTCTTAGGTTTTTTGAAAGATGTTGTGTTGAATGTTATTAGCCCCACATGTTCGTAGCGCCTCCTCTCTTCAGAGGATGCCGCTGCGATAATCATTTTGAATAAGCACATGCCTCTAGGCCCTTGTGGTTCAAGGGCTCTGGCGAGGCTGTAGTGCTGTAAGCTATTTAACGTCTCGCATATTTTAAACAATGCATCATTCTTTTACGTTGGATTTTAATCTTCACAGTATTCGTGATTAGTCATCGCCATAATTTTATATCACGTAGATTTTATGCACTTTACAGCAAGTATTTTTAGGCCACTTTACAGCCAAGTCACATGTCCATAATACATCGTCAACATCACCACTTGTCATGGCGCTCTTTGGCCACACCTGGCCCTTGCGCCATTAAACACCACATATCATCATCATCATCAATACTACAATCCCCATTGGGGATTTTAGCAGGGTGGGAATCAGTATATATGTAAAAAACACTATAGCATAGGCAACAAAAAATAATACAAATCGGGTCAACAGAGTTTGAACATATCAATGGCACAGCAAGATAACAAATTTTTACTGAATACTTGAAACAAACGCCGAAAGTGATGATTTTAAAACTTGGTCATTGGTTAGGTGATTCCATTCAACCACTTTTCGGGGAAAGAAGGAATACTTAAAACAAATATTACGTGTACTAAATGGGGTTATTGTTCGGCTATGTCGCTGCCTAGTAGCCTAACCAGATGAAAAAGTAATTATTCCCGTGAGATCAGTTTTGTAATGACCGTTAATAATTTGAAAAAGGAATTTTAGTCGTGATACCCGATTTATTTGCATTAATGGTGGCAGGTTTGCGTTTGTTAAGAGGTTTAGAGGCTTTTGCTTTGAGCGCTCACGGGAAGACTACGAATGAAGCTGTGCAGGGTGATATGGGCTGGTCTAATTTTGAAGTGAGGGAAGCTCGCAGAAAAATTGAGTTTGAAGAACGGCTGAGGAATATGGAAGAAAGTAAATGGGCTGGGAGAGCGTTCAGGTATCTGTACATGAAAAAATTGATACACAGTGGAGGAAAAGAACTAGGAAACTTACCAGGAAGTACGCGGCCTGTAGGGTGGGCAACACAGTAACAAAGAAGGTCAAGCGGAAAGTCAGAGAGGCTGAAATAATCTCATTGGTGGCGGCAATGGAAAATAAACCTGCCATGAGTAACTACTTAAGAGGAAAAAACGAAATCCGGAAAGAAACAATTTATGGTAACTCAAAGGGAATTAAGCTCATTACTTTTCGAAACAAGATCGGGATGTTTTAGAACACGCACATATAAAGCGAGATATAAGAAGGAAGAAGCACGTGCTTGCTGCGGTAAAGCTAGGGAGACTATGGAGCATGTTTTATTAGAATGCGAAGACGTCTACCCAGTGGTCGATTTAGGCGACACTGGCCTTCTTGAAGCACTTCGGTTCAGCGAGAGCAGTGGAAAAGTAAACATGTCCGCAATAGGCATTAGTAAGAGGCGATTGGAGGATTGGTGGAAGAAAAGTAGGGAAACGACAAAAAACGGAGACGTACAAAAGCACAGTTCGAAATAGGGGATCAGGAAATTGGGGTGAGGTAGTGTATAGTGTTTTTTTTCCTTCTGTTTTTAACCTAGTTAGGAAATTAGGGAGTATAATAGCAAGAGCCTGGTGGCACAACTCACCGCCCCGTTCCAAAGGGAGCGCTCATAACATCCACCCATCGATCCCGAGCAGACATCAAGGCCGCTGTGCATAGCGGCGTATTCTGTTGAAGCTCTAGCTATAATGCATTTTATAATGCAAAAATGTTCTATTGTGAGCTACAAGTGCATTACATTTACAAGGTTCAATTGTACCTTGTTCTGTGATTGATTGCCCTCCAGTATAAATTAGGTTAAACTTGATTTCATATCTTTCATGGAGCAGCAGTACGCCATTGCACTTACATGTATCTAAAGTCGCGGCAAGTTTGTTTGAAAAAGGCACTTTTTCTCATTGCAGAGTTGTGACTAATTGCCCAACTTACTGACCACGATTCATGATAAGGGCATTGCTTCCGGCTCACTTCATTTATTTAGAAGTGGAAGTCGCAAGAACAACCGAACTGCGCATCGTTCATCGTTCACGTGCAATTCTTTCTCAGCCTATATTTCATCGTTATTGCAGGGGCTGTCACTTTATGTGCGCACAACATGCGGTTATTTTCCAGCTCAGTTACTGCCTACGAGCACAGCACAGTGTTAATGCGCCAATAGAAAGAAGTGCAAACATGCTGACGCACATCAAACTTTATTACCACATCAGGCTTGTTCGACTTCATATTTCAGGCGTCACTTAAAGCTTTAGCTGTTTCCGGGAGAGTGGCTTCACAAAGAATGTCTTCGTCATGTCGCTCTTGTCTGTTACAGAACATGCATAATTGGTGAATATTAGCCTGAAATATTTCGTGCACAAAATCTTCAAGAGCTGTAGGTGGTGCTCAGGGCAAGTACACTTTAAAACTCCACAGTCTGGCAGTACGGATACAGCATTCTCGACGGCTTCTTGCAGTGGCTTTGCAAGGTTCCTTCTCTTGCTTAGAATCACCTCAACGTACATTTTCAAGGCACGCATCACGTGTACAAGTTGGCTTGCAGGGAGCCCTCCTCTGTCCTGATGCTGGATCAAACTGTCACTTAGTGAAGCAGAAGATGGCTTCGACACAATTAAGTGAAATACAGCTGCTCCAGTCAATCTGTTCTTGAACGGCACGAGCTAGTGGTGGTGACTTCGTCCATTTTGGCACTCTCGGCAAGGCTGCCTGCGGTCAGTAGATTGGCAGCAGACACGGCAGGCGCACTGCGACGAACTGCAGCTTCCCGTTTCCGCACGGCAGAGTCGCTCTGCCGTTTCTTTGCAGCCGGCTGCATGTCCTCCGGGTATTCGTCGAAGACGCTGGGAGTACCATCCGTTTTCCCCTTTTCACTTGGGAGTTTTGCATCTTTCATTGTAGTTCGCAGCGATAAAGTGCCGTCTGCAAACTACCGAATAACGTGACGTTGTATTCGGTACCCAGTCCTTCAACACAAGAAGCTGCGTGCTTCTTAAGGCCTCATTACGCAATGCACACAGCCGGGAAGGTTCATGCACTTGCGCCCAAGGTTACGTTGACCCAGTGCAATTAATTTGGTAGACTCTAAAGAAGAGCGCTTATATTCCCTGGATCCTCACATACAACTCTACCTACCACATGACTAACGACGATGGCAGGTAACTCTAATTTGTCATCTATGACTTGCAGTAGCTTTTACCAATGCGTAATCCTAATTCATCGGAATGGTCAGAAGTCCAGATTGTGAAATTTGTGGGTGCAAAGAGGCGATAGCGCACTTTCTGTGTGACTGTCGTTGTTTAAACGCACAAAGTCATGAACCCCACGCTCGGCAAGACTGACAACCGTCCCTTTACAGAAGCCGAAATTCTTAGGCCCTGGTCACAGCCGTCGACATGAATGTTTTAAGAGCGCTAGTGTGCTTTTAAAAGAAACGGGACTCATTGAAAAAAACAGCTGAATGTGCGAAATGATGCGTTTCGTTTATATTTTTTTCTGACATTATTACGTTTTCTGCCCTTACCCCATTCCCCTGTGTAAAGTACACAACGGGTACTTACTGAGGTTAAAATTTACGCCTTTCACCTCTTTCTTTCCTTCCTTCCTTCCTTCCTGAGACCTCATTCTATATTTACTTATATATGAGTACTTTTCAGAGCCGCCTTTTATGCAATCGCTTTTTCAAGCACTGTTAATTATTTAGAAATTTTTTTCGTGATGCGCTGTCTTTGAATGTTCACTGGGAGCATGTTGCACCTCGTTAAGGGTTGTCAGTGTATTTTTGTATAAATTGCAATTCAGGCTTGTTGATACCTGAACTTCTGTGTAAAAGCTTAGTTTAGTCAACTGCTAAGTATGGCGTGTCTGTTTGGTTTTTAGCATCGCGTATAAACCGAAACCAATCATCTGCGTCTTAACAAGAATCGCCGCGGCGGTCGCCTATGGAACATCTTATCACGATGATTCTCTGTATGCATGAGGTATCTTGAAATGATTCCTGTAGCGATGCACTAGACGGTTTATATAAGCATTACTTTCTGATGTCTTCAACATTCCAAATATCAAACTATATATACGTAAAGTTCAACAATTTTATATTCCCAGAAAATAGATACTAATTACGGATAGAAAACTTGCGCTTTTTATGTAACATGTAACTTTATTAAATAAATTCTGGATACGACACTACATGCCATAAGAGCAACTAAGACGTACATAAGGTTATAGGTCACAACGAAACATTAACACAGATCCGTCCTTTCAAATGAACACTAATATCGCGTCAATTTGTTATTGTTTATTTGTTATTGCTTATTGTTTATTGTGAAAGGCTGTGAAATACCTACCTACACATCTTGACAAAGAATGGCATTAAGGAGATTGATTTGGAAATGATGCATGCCGGTGCAATTCCATGGGACCCAAATTCACCTCAAAGAATCATTAAGGAGCATGACATACCGAGCATTGAATTCCAAGTGATTCAAGTGCTCTAGCAATTTGACCATGGACTACCAATGACCAAAACTAGAGGAGAGAGGTTTGACGAAGACGTAGAGATATCGCAAACTGTTTGAAATTCCCAAAGAATGCTAGTAGCATCAATAAAGAGCATGTAGAATACAGGAAGCAATTTTGTGCTTAAGCCCATACACAATCTTGAGCGACGCAGATGAAGCTGGAGCTGCCCCCAAGGAGAATGAAGTCGTCAGGGAAAGCGATGCATACAACGTCGTCCTCCGCTGCCAGCTGGGATCGCACTCCATCGTACTAGGCGCCGAAGTTAAAGCGGTGGACCCCTCTGTTCAATGCGAGCCGGGTTCTACGGCTGGATACGTGGAGTTCAAGACATGTGGCGACAACTTCAAGAAGGCCCAGCGGTACAAGTTCTACAGGTGGGTGCTAAACAAACAAAGTCAACGCAAGTGGGTGGTTGTATCCTTCTTAAAATTGTTAAACAGGCCGCGTGAGGTTGTGAGCGATTCTGCACTATCGTTAAGCACTTGTTTTCGGAAACAAGTTTCGCAGAAGTTAGAGCAGAAGGGAATACATCTACTTAGGGCAGGTAGTGACGGCGGATCCGGATCATGAGACGGAAATAATCAGAAGAATAAGAATGGGCTGGGGTGCGTTTGGCAGGCATTCTCAGATCATGAACAGCAGGTTGCCATTATCCCTCAAGAGAAAAGTATATAATAGCTGTGTCTTACCAGTACTCACCTACGGGGCAGAAACCTGGAGGCTTACGAAAAGGGTTCTACTCAAATTGAGGATGACGCAACGAGCTATGGAAAGAAGAATGATAGGTGTAACGTTAAGGGATAACAAAAGAGCAGATTGGGTGAGGCAACAAACGCGAGTTAATGACATATTAGTTGAACTCAAGAAAAAGAAATGGACATGGGTAGGACATGTAATGAGGAGGGAAGATAACCGATGGTCATTAAGGGTTTGGACTGGATCCCAAGGGATGGGAGGCGTAGCAGTGGGCGGCAGAAAGTTAGGTGGGCGGATGAGATTAAGAAGTTTGCAGGCATGGTATGGCCACAATTAGTACATGACCGGGGTTGTTGAAGTATGGGAGAGGCCTTTGCTCTGCAGTGGGCGTAACCAGGCTGATGATGATGATGAGAGCAGCGGAATAAATACCAGGATGTCTAAAACTAGCAGAACCGACTCATTGTGGGAGAATCGTGAACCCTCGCATGCTTTCACTCCCACATACAGCATACGGTGCGCGGTGACCATTTTATCCCTTCGAACATTAATGGTGCCTTACGGTGACGCAGATGGCAGAAATACGCCGCGAGTATCCATTTAATTGCTATCGGAAGAAAAGTCATAATTTAGGCCGAATTGTGAGAAGTGACACAGATAAACATTACCCAACTTTAAAGAAATTAAGTTAGTGGCTTTATCGGTCGCATGAATTACAGTACACATTCGGTAACCAATAAATTTACAGGCATAACACGCGCACGGGCAATTATCAATAGATCTCACTCAATGAGCGCGCACTCTATCATGTCAGCACTGTGTCGTAGAGTGCGCGCTCATTGAGTGAGATCTGTTCGTAATTGCCCGTGCGCGCGTTATGCCTGTAAATGTAGTGGTTACAGAATGTGTACTGCAATTCATGCGACCCATGCTCCCTTCTGTCTGCGCTCTTTATCATGTCTGCACTGTGTCGTAAACAGCGCAGACAGAGGGGAGCGAACACTTCGCGCTGGTCGTCGCTGCGAAACTTCTCTGAAACTTGAGATTACACTAGGCGCGCGGAAATACAGGCGGTGAAGCCGTCAGCTACATCGACTCGCCCAGCTTTGCACCCACACCAGATTACCTCGAGACAGGCAACGTAGGCCCCACTGAGCAGGCGCCGCAGCCAGCGCAGCCGGGGATATACAGGAGACGCGAGCTCACCTGCATCCTCCTCCTCTTAATGCGCACTTCGTCAACGCACCACCCCCTTCAGCCCTTGCGTGCGTCAAACCACCAGTCATTTCGGCTCACGTTTGTGGGTTCTTAAGGTCTCACAGCAGTAACGACCACCCTGTGTTCGAGCTTAGCGACCAGCAGGGCCGCGTCAGCCGTCGGCTCTAGCCCGCCACTTCGCGAGAGCTCAGGCCGCAAGGGGCTACCGAGCGACGCATGCCAGGACACAGTATCGCCCTGAATTGGCGAAAAAGTTTTTCACGGTGGCACGGCTAAGAGCGGCTCGGCGTGGTACGACCTCGCGCGAGCACTAGGCACCCGTTCTTCGGCGTAGCATCCGGAAAGGATCAATACAAAGTACGCGCTTCCCGCACTGGCAAAAGCACCGTGCGCCAGCTCAAGGCCTAGTCACCAAGGTGCCGGCGGAGGTGAGGAAGCATGTAAGTACCTAGTGAAGTCCCGGAGGTAAGCGGCACGCTCTGGCGCGAGAGCAGCCGACTGCGGCCGCGCCGCGACGTCAGAGCCCCGCCCCCACCGCAAGCTATCACTAGTGGAGCGCCACCGCTGACAACCGCTCGCGACGGGGAACGGGGTGATGCGTAGGAATGGCAGAACAGGTGAATGCGCCCGCGCAATAAGGAAATAAGGAGAGGAGGACGTGAGGAGTAAGGAATGCGCCCGCTCAATGTTGCCGGCGTGTTCCTCAATCCACACATGTAGTCTTCCTTAACTGCCCCCTACCAGTCTCGCGAAGCAGCTAGTAAGGGCTAATGCACCAAAGTTATTCAGCCTTTCATGCACTAGCTTAATGCTAACATCAGCCCATCAAGTCCTATTGACACCGCATTGTGACATGGAAACTAAGACGCTTTCATGCGCACAATTAAAAAAAAAGCATACGCGGATAGTGGCAAAATAAAAAAAAATATGTTCTAACATAGAAGAAAATGACGCCGCGAAGAGGAGCAATATTAACTATAGTCTGCTGGTCACGCTGAACAGTGTACAGCGGGTGCAAAGTGAAAATGGTGCGTAAAGCATTATGGCAAAGGCCGTGGTCGAAGACGTTATAGTTGCCATGGAAGGCTGGATTCCAGGCCACTTAATACAGATACGGGTTCACCGTTGTTCCATCGAAGTTGTTGGCGAGCCCGACGAGCGCCGCATACATGGTGGTGGCAGTCCTCAACTCCAGCCACATGGGGTAGGACATTGCCAATTCAGCCCGCCGCGCAGCCGTAGCCAGGTGAGATTGGCAACCACAACCATGGCTGCAAAGCATTTCTACGGAAGCGGCGATTGCCGATAGCCGAGCTCTCGGTCTGGCGTCAAAGGGTCGGTGACTTCGTCCACCTTCCATCTACATGGTGGTCCGATGGAGTTGGTGCGGCTTCCATGGTGCGGCATAGAGAAGTGTGCGCAAACGCACGCTTCTCGATGGCTGCCTGACATCCCTCACAGTCCGCCGCAGAGTGGCACGCGTTGTCCACAACGCACGACGCAAGAGAAGGCGCAAAGCGTCCTTGTCCGCCGCGCACCGACAACTCAGAGGGACCATTATCTCACCGCGGCTCGCGACCGCTAAACTTACCAACCCGCTTCTCGGTAAAAAAGAAGGAAAAACGAAAAGAAAAAACGAACAAGAAAATAAAATGAAAATGTTAAGCCTACGTAGAGGTAAGAAAAGAACTGTACAGGCCATCCATGCAAAAATGAAGCATACTTAAAAAATTTCGAAGCAATTATTACACGCGGCATGCGTACTAAAAAAAAGAAAAAGAAACCACACTGCTAAAACACACTGACAACATGACTATTCTATTGGACAAAGCTGGGCTGGGGCCGGCTTCTTTTCCTGCACTGGCTGTAAATAAGCTAGCCCACTGAGGCCAGGCATGATACTGAGGGCCTTCGGTTGTGGAAAAGAGTGCGCCGTCCGGCGGGAAATCCCGAGGATGTCAGCTTTCTGCTGTTTTACCAGTACGTGCTTCCTAACGTGGTCCGACGCCCCGGATCCCTGTTGCTTGCGAGTGATGTAACTGGGCACCGACGCGAGGTCATGGGACCGTGACGCAAAGGCCTTCAAGTTGGTGATATGGGCATTGTGGATTTTCCCCAAAGGGGATTCTTCAGCAACTACGCGAGCGGAGACCAAGCTTTACTTTGTACGGACCAAGCCACTTAGAAGCGAGCGTGGCTGAGAACCCCTTGCTCATATCGCTAAGATCGTGGTTGCGCTTCACGACTCGATCACCTAGATTAGGTGAAAGATTGCTATGCTTCCGGTCGTACTGAGCCTTCTTCTGGCCCTTGGCCGAAGGGCAACTGCCTTGCTCTACAGAGAGCCCAACAAAGCCTGTCTCTAAGTGCTGAACCGTAAATAGAACAGTCTGCCTGCGCCTCCTCGTCCTCCCATTGACTAACACTGGTCACCGGATTTGCCAACTCCCTTGCGACATTGAGGAAGGCGAGAGAGAAACCAGTAGAGCGATTCGCGGCGGTTGGGATTACTAACGCGAGCTCACTCAAGTGGTCTGTCCAATCGTGTTGACTTTTGGCAGAGGCCGTCAACATTGGTTTTGAGAGTTCTAATGAGTCTGTCTATCAAATTAGATTGGAGATGGTTGGGTGAAGTGGTTTACTATTTGGTGGTACGTTCGGATGCCTAGGAACTAAACGCCCGAGTGCTAAAATAGCACGCCTTGTCCGTAATAAGTCTTGTCGAAAAGCTGACCCAACATAAGAAGTTCAGGAACCTCTTAAACCCTGCTCACGCTGTCGCTTTTTGTAGCGGAAACAACTCCACCCACTTAGAAAAAAGGATCAACGACTACCATCAGTTGTGTGAGTACCTGCTTATTTCCGTGGAAAGGCTCCATGAGATCGTAAGAGGCCACTTGCTATGGACGCTCACTGTCAATTGATTGCATCAGCCCGGTCGGCTTGCGACCCATTTATTTCGCCGTTTGACATCAATAGCGAAAAATGTAACAATGTATGCGAGGCCGGGTCACACTTCGGCTTAGTTCACAAAAACTTTGGAGCCACTCAAATCACCGGCCAAGGGTTCGTCATGAGAGGATCGCAAGAGTGCGATTCTCCGACTTTCTGGATAACAACTTTAAGCGGGTCCACAGACTCATCATTGGTGGCGATGTACTTCAGCAGGAGCCCATTATGATCTGGAAAATATGATGCTGAATATGAATATGAAACAAACACACGCTGGTTCTAGTCCACCTGCGCCGACCGCACCACCAGAAACGTCTCGGCGCTGCACCTCCCTGAGACCGTCGCTCAATCCACGACAAAACTGATCAAGTTGCTTGGCTTTCAGTAGCTCTTGTCTGCTGAAAGAGATTCTAGTTCTCAAAAAAGGAAGTCTGGTATCGTTCCCACTCAGGACTGCAGCCACTGGCGTCATGGGTTCGCGTTGGAGAAGCTCCGCCATTTGCCCCCTTTGCGGCGTGGTGCTTGCCTAGAAAGCGTAATAACAGGTCCGCCCGACGGTGGCCTCCCCAATTTCTCCGCTTGTTTCGCCTCCGACTCTTCCTGGCGCAAAGGAACACGCAGCGGCTGTCCCACCTGGAGGAAGGTTCCTGCTAGACAATGGGGCACGAGATACTGCGCCAGCTACCACCTTGATGTTCCTTTTTCGATACTGCATGTACTGCGATACTGCGTCATTTCATTTATTATAACCTCAAGACCACAAGGTATTGCAGAGTGGAGTGGGGTAAAAACAAGCTACAAAACGAAGAAAACAAAGAAGGCAGCAAGTGATGTAGTCAGACATGTGAAGCCCGAAGCGATTGCGTCGATTATCGCCGTGCGAAATTGTGCGTGGTCTTCAATAGCAATTAACGCGGCGGAAAGGTGGTTCCATTCTTGACACGTCCAAGGAAGAAAAGACTCATGACAAGCTCTGGTGCAACACTGCAAAACTCCAACTTTGTGATGATCAATGCGAGGAGATATGTAGGTTGGAGATGAAATAAGATTATCGCGCAGATATGTATTATGGAAGTATATTTTATGAAACGCAGCCAGGCGAGAGCATTGGCGCCTCGCATTTGCAATACAGCCATAATGCTGTATCAGAAGAACCAAGTGCGCCAACCGGGCCACAGGCTCGCAGAGCCGCATCAGCCACGTAGCACATTGTGGCCTTTCTGCACTATGAATTTAGTCCCATCAAGGTAGACATGAAATTTACATATTGCAAACACGATGGTGAGGCACTCGTCAGTCAGGGGCTAATTCCTCTCTGCCAGTATCAAAGCGCGGCTGGTAAAGGCCAACAGCTGCAACAATTCATCGTATTCCTGTAGGAGGAGCGCTTCTAATCAGATTTCTCGCGTCAGTCTGGACTACGAACAGTCTGATCAGGTGGGGAAGTATCAGCTGCGCTGTCTCCGCATTGGCACTAAACTGATGGCAAAAGGTCTGCTGCTGCTCAGGTTCCCACTACCACTCGGCCTTACCCAAGATCTCGCTGAAGGGCGCCTGCACTTGGACACAGGACGGGATGAACGACCGGTAAAAAGTGGCCCTTCGCAAAAAGCGACGAATGCCATGTACGTCCTTGTGCGCGGGGAAATGGAAACTGCCCAAAGTGTCATGTGGTCCGGCTCAATGGCGCCTCCGCCCAGCGTAAACCCTAGAAACGGAACCAGAGCTTTCGCAGGATTCAGTCATCCCGGCGCAAGCATCCTCTCGAGCATATCGGCAACATGGACCAAGTGTGCTTCGAAGGTTCGTGATAAAAATACGATGTCATCGAGGTAGCGCATGCAGTATGACCACTTCGCTTCCCCGATGATGCAGTGCATGACTCTCTAAAGGGTCGCAGGGCCGTTGTAAACATGAAAGGGCATACGAGTAAAGTGAAATAACCCTCTGTGGGACACGAACGCGGCCGTGTACCGGTCACAATCGCTCATCCATGCCTGTCGGTAACCTTTGGAGGTGGCTGCTGAGCAGGAGGCTGCGGGATTGAATCCCAGCCATGGCGCCCGCATTTCCACGGGGGCTAAATGCTAAAACACCCGTGTGCTTAAATTTAGGTGCACGATAAAGAACCTCAGGTGGTCGAAATTTTCGGAGTCCACCCCTATGGCGTGCCTTATATTCAGAAAGTGGTTTTGGCACGTAAATCCCCATTACATTTAAGTCAACCTTTGGAGGTATCCAGCCCTGAACGAGTGGCAGATATCAGCCAATAGCATCGCGTCCAACAAACCGTCGATGACTTTCCTCTTGGCCAGGCTTACAAATCGTGGGTTAGACATCAAGGGAAGCGCGCCTCCAGTTTCGATCACCTGACTCGCCAAACCGTTGCAGCCACATTGATCGGTGAAGAGCTCTTCGTGCTTGCATAACAGTGCCGACAAGGGAGCCTTCTGTGTATCACCTAAATGAACCTCACACAGGAAAAATGGCAGATTGAGCGAGATGATGGTTTTCCCTAATTTTCGAAAATAGTGCTAAAAACGTACACCGGACTACAGAATACAGGATGGGACACACAAGGCGCTGACTTACAACTTCGTTTATTGCAAAAAACACAATGAATTTTTAAAGCCTTACATCAAGCGTGCGCGCATGCTAGATGTGAATGAAAGCACTTGTCATTCCCAACATATAGTCTCGTGGTCGCGGGTAAAATTAACACCGTTGTTCACCCCGGTTCAGCAAGCCCATTTCCTGCAAAGATAAGTTTACTGAAGGCTGACTAATACACTCACTACCTTTTCTAATTATGTGAAAGGCTTCCGCGAGTTCCCTTGTAACGCTATCACTGTGCATAAACAGGATTTTTGTGTCGTCAAAGAACGGTTTACTCGCATTCGAAACAGTGGTGGCGTATAGTGGAGCTGCGATGAGGAACCGGAAGGCGTGGGATGAAATCACTGCTTCAGCGGCCGCATTTTGGTGTGAGCGAAATGCAACGACGCCAGTGCACCGTGCATTCGGTGGTGGCTAAAGAACCCAGGCGGGCAAAATTATTCCTGCGTCCCCTGCTATGGCGTGCTTCATATGCATATCTTGGTTTTTGCCACGCAAAGAAACAAGATAGTACATGTTTTTCGCGCCAATAAAATTTCAATTTTCGTCAAATTGCTACGAAAGCTTACTAGTAATTGCTTACCTGTCCAAATTGATATTGGTAAGTTTGTGAAACTACTCTTATTTATCGTCGGCTGTGGTAAGGGATGATAGGTGAGCAATGTTTTCTTCAACGTGTCCGTGTATGGTGCTAAAGCGCATTAATTTCTCGTTGTTTCCGTTGCAGGCACGCGTTGCTACGCTGGTGGGCCCACTGCCGCTTGGCCGGTAGCCCGAAGGCGTTTTGCGGTTTTCGGAACGAAAGTGGAATTGTCTTTTCTGTCAAGGAGTTTGACGTTATGAGGATGCCGGAGAAGGCTGCGGTAAGTTGTGTGCCACCCCAGCCGCAGTTGTGTATGCGTTGTGTATGCGTCAACTAAGACAGTGGAATCCCGTACACTAAACACATTATATAAAAAAAATTGAACAGGCAGCGCTGCGAATACCACTGAAAACTGCCGTCAGGACTGTTGATCGTAAAACGACGTGGCACTTGTAATCTAAGGTCAGCGAGCCTAAGGAGACAGCGAGAACACTGAGATGATTTCCATTTCTCCAGGCTTTCAGGGGTGGAACGGTTTCGGTTCGAGGGGAGACTAAGACAATGCGAGAGATGCAGCGGCACGCTTGCCGAGCCGTCATAACTAAAAAGAATATTAAATCCAGCGGCTTTGTCCGCAAAGGGTGCACAAACCAGCGGATCTCTTAGCCACTAGGGCTCTCTGGACCGCACTTTTCGGCTGCAACGTAGCCTAGCCGCCTGCGGGATTAATTTACTGAGCTATGTATTATGCTCGGTTGCGGTAGCCGGAAGTTCAAATCTCCTCCCCCCTCCCCTTTTATTTTAAATCTGCGATGGTGTATGTGCGTACGACATCCTCCAGTGCACTACATCTGCAGGCTTGGAGTGGCACCTGACACCTGCGAAAGATGCCGAGAGCGAGTGGGACTATACTATTCCAGGTACAACCAAATTAGGAAGGCCCACTAAGCTTGAACAAAGACGCTCCCTCCCCAGAATAGGAGTTGACCTCCCTGGTGCAGTATTCGGCCAAAACCTCCCCAATGATATCTACAATTAACCCACGGCCCTCAGTCCCCAGCAGCTGCGAAGCACGGGTGCAAGGCGGTGGTCAGACCTGTAACGTAGGAGAGGGGGCTAAGAATCTCTGGGTCCGCACAGGCCGCCAATGGAAAGTGACCTTGCCAACCTTTTTTGCCCAACTCTGTCGAGTGAGGCTATCTTAGCAGTTCTGTTCGAGAAACTATCGGACATTGTTTGGGATATCATCGGCCTTAGTGAGATTACAACTGGCGAGGCTTATACGTTGCTGAATAACAGCCATGTCCTCTGCTATAAAGGTCTCCCTGATAAGAAGCAATATGGTGTAGGATTCTTATATTATCCATTAGGGCATAGCGGGCAACGTTGACAAATTGTATAGAATTAATGAGAGGGCAGCCGTAGACATAATCAAACTTAATAAGATGCACAGAATAAAGGCAATACAAAGCTACGCTCCTACATCCAGCCACGACGATGAGGAAGTAGATTAGTTTTATGAAGATGTAGAATTAGCCATGAGAAAATTGCAAACTCGGTATACAGTAGTAATGAGTGACTCCAATGCAAAAGGGTAAAGAAAGCAGGTGGTTGAACAGGCAATTCACAACTACGGCGTCGATTCTGGAAACGCTAGAGGAGAGGTGCTGGTAAGATTCGCCGAAAGGAATAATCTGAGAATGAACACCTTTTTAAGGAGGCCTAGCAACAGAAAGTGGAACTGGAAAAGCCCTAATGGTGAAACAAGGAACGAAATTGATTTCATACTTTCTGCCGATCCCAGCATAGTACAGGGTGTAGAGTGATAGGTAGGGTAAAGCGCAGTTATCGTAGATTAGTGAGGGCTAGGAATCACCGTAATTTCAAAAGAGGAAGTGTAAAATTAAAAGAAAATGTACAAAAAGTGTAAAGTGCAGAAGCAGAAAAATTTAGACTGGTACTTGCAAACAAATTTGCAGTCTTAGAACAGTGAGATGATGTTGATGATGATGATGACATAGAGCTAACGAATGAAACCGTAATGAGGCTGACTTCAGAGGCAGCAACTAAAGTGGGAGGCAACACACCAAGTGAACCAGTAGGCAAACTCTCCCAAATAACAAAGGACCTAATAAAGAAATGACAAAAAATGAAAGTGTCCAACTCAAGAGATAAGATAGACTTCGCGGAACTGTCAAAACTGATCAACAATGCGAACATTAGTAACATTCGAAATTATAACGTGAAAAAGACTGAGGAAACCGTAAAAAATGGACGCAGCCGGAAATCAGCAAGAAGAAAACTTGGCATACGACAAATCAAGATGTATGCACGGAATGATAAGCAGAGTATTATGATCAGCTATCTCGAAGGTATAATAAATGCATCGGAAGAATTCTATACTGATCTGTACAGTACCCAGAGGGCTCAGAACTCCATTCGGAACAATAATGAACAATATACAGAAACTCCTCCGATAACTAGAGATGAGGTCAGAAGGGCCTTGCAAGACATGAAACGTGGAAAAGCGGCAGAAGGTAGAATAACAGTCGATTTAATCAAAGATGGAGGAGACATAATGCTTGAAAAACTGGAGGCTCTCTATACGAAATGTCTATCAACTGCAAGGGTCCCGGAAAACTGGAACAATGCAAACATTATACTATAATCCTTAAAAAGGTAGACACTAAACAACTGAAAAATTATGGGCCTATTAGCTTACTCCAAGTATTATATAAACCATTTACCAAAATAATCTCCCATAGGATAAGGGCAACACTGCACTTTAGTCAACCAAGGGAACAGGCGGGCTTCAGGAAGGGATTCTCTACAATGGATCACATCCATGTCATTTATCAGGTTATCGAGAAATCCCCAGAGCACAATAAGCCTTCTATATGGCTTTTATAGATTACGAAAAAGCGTTTGATTCAGTAGAGATACCAGCAGTCATAGAGACATTGTGTAATCAAGGAGTACAGACCGCTTACGTAAATATCTTGGAAAATATCTACAGAGGTTCCACAGCCACCTTATTTCTACACAAGAAAATTAGGAAGATATCTATAAACAAAGGAGTCGGACAGGGAGACACAATCTCTCCAACACTATTCACTGCGTGCTTGGAAGAAATATTCAAGCTACTAAACTAGGAAGGTTTAGAAGTAAGAATCGACTGCGAATACCTCAGCAACCTTCGGTTTGCCGATGACATTGTTCTATTCAGCAACACTGCGGACGAGTTACAACAAATGATTGAGGACCTTAGTAGAGAGGGTGTGAGAGTGGGGTTGAAGATTAATATGCAGAAAATGAAGATAATGATGACTATCCGGGCAAGGGAACAAGACTTCAAGATCTCCAGTCAGCCTCTAGAGTCTGTGAAGGAGTACGTTTACCTAGGTCAACTAATCACAGGGACCCTTGACCATGACAAAGAAATTCACGGAAGATTAAAGATGGGTTGGATTGTATACGGCAGACATCGTGAGCATCTGACTGGAAGCTTACCGCTATCATTGAAAAGGAAAGCATACAATGAGTGCCTTTTACCGGTGAAGATATATGAGACAGAGACTTGGAGACTGACAAAGAAGCTTGAGAACAAGTTAAGGACTGCGCAAAGAGCGATGGAATGAAGAATACTAGGCATAACTTCAAGAGACAAAGAGAATGGTTTGGATCAGAGAGCAAACGGGTACAGACGGCAGGCTAATTGACACGAAGAGAAAAAAAATAGCACTAGGCAGGTAATGTTGTGCGTAGATAACCGTTGGACCATTATGGCGACAGAATGGGTACCAAGAGAAGGGAAGCGCAGTAGAGGTCGAACGAAGACTAGGTGGGGCGACGAAATTAGAAAATGTGCTGGTTGGAGTCGGCTGGCGTAGGACAGGGGTAATTGGAGATGGAGATCGCGGGGAGAGGACTTCGTCCTGCAGTGGACATAAAATAGGCTGATGATGTGGCTTTACGTGCGATAAACGCGATCTCTTTATGAGGACCGATGTAGGTCGGCCCTTGTGATTTTTTTAGCCATGTGGAGTTCTTTACGTGTGCCTAAGTATGGGTGAACGAGATTTCTCGCATTTTGATCCCATCGAAATGAGGCCGCCGCGGCCTACGTCGAATCCTTGGCCTCAAGCTCAGCCTGAGGCTTGGCGTGAAACTATGGCAGTATAGCTGCGATATGATACGCCCTTGTTTGCACAAACTTACTGTAAGTATGAGGGTGAAGTATGAGCGATGACAACTAAATTGAAAGAAGCAAGATTGGGCCCAAGAAAGCATTTCTCAAACGAAAACAGCGCATATATTTGTGAGTGAAGAACATCATCTCTAACGCATTTAACCCTGCAACGTCCAACATGTCATATATGCTACGCTCCGTTTGATGCCTCAGAATACTGATTTAGCCGTTTAAACTCCAGACCTGCATAGTTCAACAATTCACTTAATATATAATAATTACTATAATAGAGAGTGTTACCTAATCAGTGGCAAGTTATTTTATATTTAAATATACTCGCTGTCTCCAGACAAGTTATTACAATCATCATTAATGTAAAAATGGGCATGGTCATTTCGAGGAATTGACATATCTACAAAGTTGTCAGAGATATTTTCTGCAGGAACACACAAAATGTAGTGCCTTGCAAAATCACACAAACGCACCCACACAGAAAAAAAAAACGGATAGGCAGAAGTCCCATCTTTACGTGATCGGCAGTCTTTGTTATCACGTTTAACTCTGCTGCCTATCTCGGTCATCGGGTGATCTATTGCAAAACTTGATAGCGGATAAGCCGACACATTAAAGTGCAACTTTGCCGTCGACCGCAATGGGAACCACGTCTCTCTGCGCTATCAATCGTTGTAATGTCCTTCTAAGCCAGCTTGTAAACACCACTGACATACCCGATAACAAAGTCGCGAATAGTAACGCGAGAACTGTTTCCTTCAATACACAGATAACCTCAAGTTCACGTTTCCGGGATGGAGACGTACCTTGGTCATGCCGAAATTCTGGTGCACCGCACTGTTTCGCTCAATGCCGCAGCAGCCACAAAAGCACGAAGTGCCCCTTGACAAACCCGCAAGATTTTATAGATTTTAGAGAAATTCGTAGGTGAGACAAGCGCTGTTCCGCGTCGTATAGCGAATGTTTATTTTCGCGTGCCTTCTGTTCATCCGTCATCATCATCATCATAATCATCATCATCATCAGCCTGGTTGCGCCCACTGCAGGGCAAAGGCCTCTCCCATGCTTCTCCAACAACCCCGGTCATGTACTAATTATGGCCATGCCGTCCGATTAAGCCGATTAAGCTTCTTAATCTCATCCGCCCACCTAACTTCCTGCCGCCCCCTGCTACGCTTCCCTTCCCTTGGGATCCAGTCCGTAACCCTTAATGACCATCGGTTATCTTCCCTCCTCATTACATGTCCTGCCCATGCCCATTTCTTTTTCTTGATTTCAACTAAGATGTCATTAACTCGCGTTTGTTCCCTCACCCAATCTGCTCTTTTCTTATCCCTTAACGTTACACCTATCATTCTTCTTTCCATAGCTCGTTGTGTCCTCAATTTGAGTAGAACCCTTTTCGTAAGCCTCCAGGTTTCTGCCCCGTAGGTGAGTACTGGTAAGACACAGCTATTATATACTTTTCTCTTGAGGAATAATGGCAACCTGCTGTTCATGATTTGGGAATGCCTGCCAAACGCACCCCAGCCCATTCTTATTCTTCTGATTATTTCCGTCTCATGACCCGGATCCTCCGTCACTACCTGCCCTAAGTAGATGTATTCCCTTACGACTTCCAGTGCATCGTTGCCTATTGTAAATTGCTGTTCTCTACCGAGACTGTTAAGCATTACTTTAGTTTTCTGCAGATTAATTTTTAGACCCACTCTTCTGCTTTGCCTCTCCAGGTCAGTGAGCATGCATTGCAATCGGTCCCCTGAGTTACTAAGCAAGGCAATATCATCAGCGAATTGCAAGTTACTAAGGTATTCTCCATTAACTTTTATCCCTAATTCTTCCCAATCCAGGTCTCTGAATACCTCCTGTAAACACGCTGTGAAAAGCATTGGAGATATCGTATCTCCCTGCCTGACGCCTTTCTTTATTGGGATTTTGTTGCTTGCTTTATGGAGGATTACGGTGGCTGTGGAGCCGCTATAGATATCTTCCAGTATTTTTACATATGGCTCATCTACACCCTGATTCCGTAATGCCTCCATGACTGCTGAGGTTTCGACTGAATCAAACGCTTTCTCGTAATCAATGAAAGCTATATATAAGGGTTGGTTATATGCTGCACATTTCTGTATCACTTGATTGATAGTGTGAATATGGTCTATTGTTGAGTAGCCTTTACGGAATCCTGCCTGGTCCTTTGGTTGACAGAAGTCTAAGGTGTTCCTGATTCTATTTGCAATTACCTTAGTAAATACTTTGTAGGCAACGGACAGTAAGCTGATCGGTCTATAATTTTTCAAGTCTTTGGCGTCCCCTTTCTTATGGATTAGGATTATGTTAGCGTTCTTCCAAGATTCCGGTACGCTCGAGGTCATGAGGCATTGCGTATACAGCGTGGCCAGTTTCTCTAGAACAATCTGTCCACCATCCTTCAACAAATCTGCTGTTACCTGATCCTCCCCAGCTGCCTTCCCCCTTTTGCATATCTCCTAAGGCTTTCTTTACTTCTTCCGGCGTCACCTTCGGGATTTCGAATTCCTCTAGACTATTTTATCTTCCATTATCGTCGTGGGTGCCACTGGTACTGTATAAATCTCTATAGAACTCCTCAGCCACTTGAACTATCTCATCAATATTAGTAATGATATTGCCGGCTTTGCCTCTTAACGCATACATCTGATTCTTGCCAATTCCTAGTTTTTTCTTCACTGTTTTTAGGCTTCCTCCGTTCCTGAGAGCATGTTCAATTCTATCCATATTATACTTCCTTATGTCAGCTGTCTTACGCTTGTTGATTAACTTCGAAAGTTCTGCCAGTTCTATTCTAGCTGTAGGGTTAGATGCTTTCATACATTGGCGTTTCTTGATCAGAGCTTTCGTCTCCTGCGATAGTTTGCTGGTATCCTGCCTAACGGAGTTACCACCGACTTCCATTGCACCCTCCTTAATGATGCCCACAAGATTGTCATTCATTGCTTCAACACTAAGGTCCTCTTCCTGAGTTAAAGCTGAATACCTGTTCTGTAGCTTGATCTGGAATTCCTCTATTTTCCCACTTACCGCTAACTCATTGATCGGCTTCTTATGTACCAGTTTCTTCCGTTCCCTCCTCAGGTTTAGGCTAATTCGAGTTCTTACCAACCTGTGGTCACTGCAGCGCACCTTGCCGAGCACGTCCACATCTTGTATGATCAAGTAAATCAAGTATGATCAAGTAAATCAAGTATGATCAAGTATGATCAAGGATGATCTTGTAAATCAAGTGGCGCTTACGTGCAAAGGCGATAACGTTTTGTAAGGTTCGTACGTATAGCTTTGACGCCTACGCCTTTCAAGGTAAAGTGCTCTGATATGCCAGGTTGAGTGTAAACTGCGATCTCTTCGAAACATTGTAATTTGAATAGCCCGTTTTCACGGTGATAGAAAATGCAAATATGGGTATTTTAACCGTTGCTCGCGATCTGCGACCACAGTGGCGTCTGCGTCAGCAGTCGTTTCGTGAGTTGTGACAGCAGAGACCTGCCCACATGACGGCTGGAGGCTCCCTCGCTTATTCGTGCGTGTGTTCTGCGCGTAGGTGTAAAAGGGTATCTCGGGGGTTTAACCGATGTCGAGTGCCTCGACACTAAACGCCTCTCAGCCCAGGCAACTCAAGCCTCTGGCCTTCGCTTCACGTAAATGGTCCCCGCGAAGAGATCCGCTCGGAGAACATCGTTAGTTTGGTTTCCTATTGACGCCTCTCCGAACTTTATTTTAATGCGATTATCTTTCTTCGCCTGCTCCAGGCCTTTGGAGCCAATGTATATTTATGTGTATGTATATATTTACGTTATTTCATTTCAAAGTACTGTCAATCCTCTAGCGAGGATTGTTACAGGAGTGGGAACAAAATAGGAACATTACAAAAGCATAGGTGACAACTAACATATATATATATATATATATATATATATATATATATATATATATATATATATATATGTTAGCTATAGAAAATACGCGTACAGGGAGTTTCAGCGAGCACCTTCGAAAATCTTTAAAGGTTGCTTGTGGAAACTATCACAATTCTGGTTCATGAGCTGGTCTACTTGAAGCGGTGGACAATACTTGCACAAACAATTTAGAACCATAACCGACGAATTAATAAAAATTCACTAATTAAGCTTCTAGGTAATAACATTTTGGCCCATATTGCAATTTACAAATTCTAGCCGTGGAGTTCGCAAGGCGGATTCATTTGGAACGAATTGTTGAGATGACACCAGTTTCGAGATATGTTAACAAGACGTCGTTTCATGCACTGAAGCACACAAGTAACTGGAACGCCAGTGCATTTCTCCGCAAGCTTCGGGAATTTATATCTGGAAATTGGTGTCGTCTTGAGAATTCGTTGCAAGTGCATCTGCTTGCGCAGAATTTGTACATTGTAATATGGGTCGCAAGATATTTAGCTCGAAAGTTAATTAGGAAATCCTTGTTAATTAGTCGATTTTGGATTTAAATTTTTGTGGAAGTAGTGTCTGTCCCATCGTGTAGACCGGCTCATAAACTAGAATTGAGCCTAGAATTTTGAAAGTGTTCGCTGAAACACTCTGTGTGTGTGTGTGTGTGTGTTTCAGTAAAACTTCTTTCTGGGCGAATTGGTGCATACTTGACATAAAAATTGTAACAGCGCAAACACATGCAACCACAAAGTACCAAGGACGAGACACAGCGCTTGTGTCTCGTCCTTGGTACTTTGTGGTTGCATGTGTTTGCGCTATTACAATTTTTATGTCAAGTGTGTGTGTGTGTGTGTGTGTGTGTGTGTGTGTGTGTGTGTGTGTGTGTGTGTGTGTGTGTGTGTGTGTGTGTGTGTGTGTGTGTGTGTGTGTGTGTGTGTGTGTGTGTGTGTGTGTGTGTGTGTGTGTGTGTGTGTGTGTGTGTGTGTGTGTGTGTGTGTGTGTGTGTGTGTGTGTGTGTGTGTGTGTGTGTGTGTGTGTGTGTGTGTGTGTGTGTGTGTGTGTGTGTGTGTGTGTGTGTGTGTGTGTGTGTGTGTGTGTGTGTGTGTGTGTGTGTGTGTGTGTGTGTGTGTGTGTGTGTGTGTGTGTGTGTGTGTGTGTGTGTGTGTGTGTGTGTGTGTGTGTGTGTGTGTGTGTGTGTGTGTGTGTGTGTGTGTGTGTGTGTGTGTGTGTGTGTGTGTGTGTGTGTGTGTGTGTGTGTGTGTGTGTGTGTGTGTGTGTGTGTGTGTGTGTGTGTGTGTGTGTGTGTGTGTGTGTGTGTGTGTGTGTGTGTGTGTGTGTGTGTGTGTGTGTGTGTGTGTGTGTGTGTGTGTGTGTGTGTGTGTGTGTGTGTGTGTGTGTGTGTGTGTGTGTGTGTGTGTGTGTGTGTGTGTGTGTGTGTGTGTGTGTGTGTGTGTGTGTGTGTGTGTGTGTGTGTGTGTGTGTGTGTGTGTGTGTGTGTGTGTGTGTGTGTGTGTGTGTGTGTGTGTGTGTGTGTGTGTGTGTGTGTGTGTGTGTGTGTGTGTGTGTGTGTGTGTGTGTGTGTGTGTGTGTGTGTGTGTGTGTGTGTGTGTGTGTGTGTGTGTGTGTGTGTGTGTGTGTGTGTGTGTGTGTGTGTGTGTGTGTGTGTGTGTGTGTGTGTGTGTGTGTGTGTGTGTGTTATAACCTGCTTACGCCGGCCCTATGTCGCACGTTGTCTACCAGTTTGGGCCATTAGGTAATTTCTCGTGTTCGTGGTGCCGTCGTGGTTCTTCAAGCGTCATTATTCCAGCTGCATTACGCAACCGTTGCCATACCGTTATCGTCCCAGCTTCTACGCCAACCAGGTGGCCCAAGCTTTCGAATGGCATGTGGCACTAGGCATGAGCTCAATGTCGTGATGCTGACGTGCTCGTTCGATCGTCGTCCCGCCATTGTCATCGGACAGTCGTCAGGCATTTACTGTCTACCGTTGCCATGCCGTCGTGGGTGTTCTTTTGCCGTCACCCCAGCTTCGTCATCCGATTTCATTCCATCGTCGTCACGCCATTCTCGTCAGCCCTCGTAATACAGTAGTCGTCACACCATTGTAGGCATACATTCGTAATCCTAATGTCTTTGTACCTTTTTCATGTCATTGTCGTCATTTGGTCGTCATGGTGCAGTCAACGTCGTGCATTCGTTGTCATACCATCGTTGTGACTTTGTCGACATCGCTCCACTGGCGTCCTTCTAACTTAGTTGTCCGACTCTCACCATGCCGTCGTTGTCATGCCATTGTCGTGATACAATTGTCACCATACCGTTATTGTCGCACGGTTGTTTCATAATCATCACATGAGAAACGCCGTTTTATTGTCGTCTTGCCGTCGTCGTCATTCCAGTACAGTCGTTCCATCAATATTTGCGAACAGCGCGCTGGATTCTGTTTACTCCAAATCACATTCGCTTATCTTTCCTCAACGTCTCAGAACACATTGTGGCCACTTCTTAGTTCCTTTAAATTTTCTCTTCCAGAACCAGTCCTGTTTTATGCGTAGACCTTGCGACCAGCCTGCAGTTCCTGGCGAGAGGACTGTAAGAATGAGTAAAACATTGACAGTGCTGCTCATTTTTAACCTTATGATCTTGCTCTTATGGTTCGCGACGGTCAATATAAAACGCTGTTGAAAGCCTGCACTGCGAATTAATTTGTTAGAAAGTGGCGACCGTTGACATAACATATTAAGGGCAACCAAAGACTATTCGTTCACGCTTTCGCTGACTAGGTCAAGTCCCGACAACATACTCTCCTCCTACTTCAAGCTTCCCGCTCGCTCACCCTCTGAGCTTTCGGCGTCAAGCGGAACTTAGTACCAGTTTATGGCTTCAAATGGTAGCTTCGTCACTGCTGCGTATAGGTGCGTGCGTGCAGCACGCAAAAATTCAAAGTAAATGACAAAAACTGAACCGGAAACGTGATCCCCGAAATCGGAATTGCGGAAGCGGAACTGGTTTGAAAGAAGAAACGGGGAACAGTGGCGCTCATGAAAAGTTGGCGATGCTTAGCAATAGTGATGGTGGCGCGTTAAGGGGGTTAGGGATTTAGGGGCAGCGATTTGAGTTACGACCGGTTGCTAGATGCTCTGTTAGTTGCAAGAACTTATAAGCACTGTGTGTGTGAGAGAGAAACTTTATTGCAGTTGTAAAGATTTGAAGGAAGGGTGGTCGGAGCATCTCAGTCCAGGGCCCCACTGGCCTCTGCCGCCATCCTGACCTGGCTAATTAATGTCTTTTGTCCTGACAGGTCGCAGTGGGCGAGCTGTGCCTCCCACTGCTCCATTGTCCTACTGGTATTTGGCCTGTGAGGGTGCTTAGTGCACTCCCAGGTTATGCGAACATCTTAAATTGTAAAACTTATCCTAGATAAATCTTCGAAAGCAAATTGGCAAAATGCTTGTCTTCTCATTTCAGATATTTTTACTCGATCGTAATTTCATGGCAATTTGGTTTATTTCCTTGACGGCTAGGTTTATTGAAATGCTGGTTGTGCTGCGTGCTTTTTGTTTTTGATTGCAGGGAAAGTGGTCGGAAGACATATGCATGAAATTCTGCGACCAGCTGCTTTCCTTCATCAAACGGCATGTTGAAGAGAATGACGGAAGGTCTGTGAAATTTCCATTGACCTTATGAGACTGCATTTCTTGCTATTTGTAATAACTTACACCTAAGGCATGTTTCGATCGTGGCCAGAAAATTAGCAGTCTTAACTGAGTAATAAGTGTATTGAGCTCAAGGGTTATGCTTCCGAGCTGCATCAGCTGAGGCTTCAAGGAAGAGGATGGGGGCATGGGGCCTTAAAGAGCACGCACGTGGTATAAAAAGATTGCGGACATCGTTTCCGCCCCTTATCGATAATTTCTTTGATAGCAGTTAAGGCGATGTTTTCTGGCGAAGATGCAAGCGCATGTTTTCTTTTCATAAAAAGGCGGCCTGCCTAAGGCTTTCTCCACCGCACTTTGACATATATACTGGAGAACTAAGTATCATCTTTGCGCTGCGTATTACTGAATGCGTAGTTATAGCAACGGCACAAACATAGAGCAAAGACACCAATGAGCAAAATCGGGCCATACATGAGGCTCTGAGCTGAAACTATTGGCTTATTGTTCAAAGACACGCATTTAGTACATCGTAAGCGCATCTTCTAGGACGTATGCAATGAGAGAAAAGAAAGTAGAGGAACATGGCCGTCACCATGTGTTGTAAAGACCGATTGAAATGGCCAGATGGTGACGTGCTTTCATAAAACTGCAACTGAGGAGCAACATAGACGCGTGTCCTTCCAATTGTGCATTTCCATTGCTTGAAAACTAACTTACAGACTGTTATAAACATGTTAGCGAAGTGTTACTAAACTGCGCGTTGCAGGCAAATCAGAGTATCTTATCAAACTGGGCAAAAGATTGCTTGCACTCGCTTCCGCCTTATCATGCAGCGTCATCGAAAGCAGCATACCGACCAGCTCTATTGGCTGATTTAGCTATGGCGATACCTTCTCAGTTACGCATAATTGCTATATTTGAGTGTACTAATTGGAACATATATATGTCTGCGATCTTAAATAGATCAAAAATAATTTCATCTTTGCACTGCCAGTCGCTTCTGCTGCGCCTGGCCTCCGAGATATCAGCCGCGTTTTGCGTAGCTTAGTCAATCGCGGCCGCCACTTGTTGCGACGAGCCCTTTCTCTGTACTGTGATGAAGGCAGCCTGAACGCTTTCCGGAGCGGAGAGAATTTAGAGGGGCGGAGTGGGGTATAGAGAGAAGCGTCTTGGCTTCGCCCCTGTGTAGCTTGCAGCGCTCTACCTTGACAAAAAGACAAAGTGACGCATCGATGCGACAACTTAACTAATACATGAAGCTTTAGAAACATTTTTGCGTAATGTGATTCGTGAGACGACTTCCTTTACGACGAGTTCATTCTATTATTTCTTTAATAGTGTTTCAAGGCAACTTTATTATAGTGATGTGCACAGCTGAGCTTCATATTAAGGAACCTGCCTCTTTTCTCAGCGTAAACCTTATATTAATTCAAAAGAATGGAATAAAGAACTCGCGCGGCACAAAATATACAAGCGGTTTTGTGGTATTTAATGTAACGCTGGAATTGTGAGTTGGTCATATATTGTCTCGGATAAACCCGCTGTCTTCGACACAACTTTAAAACGGGGTGGAATGCGCATTGATTTGTGTCGTCTGTTCGTTGACTTCCATACCGCTTTAAAGTAGTTGTATGCAGAACAGCGCATTTTTCCAAAACAGTGGTATAGGGCTTGATTGGGCAGTAACAGGATTCCTTCTTTTCTGCCACTTACCTTTCTGCACAGCCCCAACCATAGCACAGGTGTACAAAGCACCATACGAAGAATATATTTCCAGAATATATTCCGCAGAATGTAGGAAACGGTTTGCTTATAAGGACGACATACCATCGCGTCCTTAAAGCCCTTAATATTGCGTCCCGATACATCCGTTTTGTTGACATTCTCAGTAAGTCTTCTGCCACTGAAGCCATGAGCTTTTAGAGGTACCCTGAGTATGTGAAACGGCTTATTTGGTTCGTGAAGCTAAGTTCATAATGTTGTTGAATGACTTGACTAGCAAGGTGCTGAAGTAGAAATGAGCAGTCGTGCTTTTGTACGGGATGTACCAGTTCGTTTCTGTTCACTTCATGAAACAGCAAATCTTTAGAGGAGTTATGTACGCCAAGCACACAAAACATAATATAATTACTCGTATTTTTCGAATGCCGGCATAAAAAGTGTAAGTCACTCAAAATATGACCATAAGAATACACAGTGTAAAGAAAAAGATATTTTGTTAGGTTCTGAAACTACTAAAACTGAAAGTTTCTCAAAGCTCGAGCTATTTGCTGATCTCCAAGACAGTTATTTAGTTACGTCTCACGCGCATCCAGGTAGATGTCGGAGAGTCAACTTTAACTACCAAACATGAAGGTTTGTGTCTAACCCCCTTTGTATTTTATTTGTTCTATAAACTACGATAGTTTAAACCACCCTCCCCTGACATCGGTGAGGCCTTCAATGTGCTTATGAAGCATCTCCGAATTAACGAAACGCGCTGCCCCAGTGAATGACTTTAGTTACGAAGCTCTTTGGTGCCATTGAAGGTACTTTATAAAAAAATTTGTTCTGGCCTTGAATGATGGGCCTTCAGTTTTGATCTCAAGTGATTACCTTGGGAGGAGATCATGTTACCCAGATATATGTGCTCATAGTCTGTTACTGGAAGGTGTAGTATAACTATATGCTGTGTCGAGAGGGTGTTACCGCTCTCGGAAGACAACGGGCATGGGTGTCTTGTGTTGCGCTAGAGATGTTTTCTTTTAGGGTGATCTTGATGTACATTTCATTCTTTTGCTGCAGCAGGCTGTTTTCTGACCCGCAGGAACGCCTACATTTTCGAGTACGTTCCTACTTCAGGCGAAGTTGTCTGCAAGCGCCTGACAGATCCCGGGAACCTTTACGGGCTGCCAGATTGGTTCCTGGAGGCGTTCGAAGGTTATTGAAGTGTCCACATCAGCCGCTGTCATAATCGCACCTCATGCGATGATTTAACGACAGCTGTTCTTCTAGATTTTTAAGAGACAAAGGGTTTGATATTTTCTGGGTGCCCGCAAAACGTTCTACTCGAGGAAGATGTACGATGGTCGCACATTGCCTTATAGATGATCCGAAGTAGATTGTTTACAATTTGTCATTCTTTCAAAATTATCGCTCTCTTTAATAATTTTTGATAGAGCTAATGCTTTTGAATTTTAACGCTTGATGACAGTGCTCTATAAACGTTGAAATATTTCAGGTAATTACAGCACAATGTAAACGAACGGTCACAGAACTCGCAATATTCATTGACGAGGCAGGCATCAAAATAAAAACATTTTTTACACCTGTGTGATTGTCATATTTTCGTTGTTATGACAGTTGCAGCAGTGACTTCGCGGTATTCCACGAATAGGTGATGCCTTCCACTTCTACAATTGGCTCTCGGTTCTCGAAATGAGCGTTATTTCTAGCAGCCAAAGGCTTCCTTTGCGAAGCCTTGGCTGCTATCCTTAAGCCGCTGCACCACAATGAAAGTAATGTTCTTAGAAAGGGGGCACAACCGCAACCTATTTTGCAATGGCGCTGCCCTTGTCCTCAACGATAATTGAGGCGCCAAATTTTTTGCCTTAGACGAACGTCTTAGAATGAGTGATACAGCGCGAAGCAGGGACAAGGGGCGGAAGAAAAACGAGGAGAAGCGCTTACTGCCAACTGCAATTTTATTGTCTAGTGCAAGGTGTTCTAATAAAGAGTTTTCAGTAAGCGCTTGTCCTCGTTTTTTTTGCGACCCTTGTCCCAGCTTCGTTCTGTACCACTCATTCTAAGATGTAAAACCAACTCGTCCAAACCTTCACCCTTAGACGAACCTAAGGAAATCCCACAGGAATTATGATCAATAATGAACCCGTAGAAGCAGCAAAAAAAAAATGGCGCAATTAACAAACCGCTTCATGTGAAGCGATACACTCGTAGTGGCAAAAGGCTCATTTTGCGTGGTTTGCATAAGAAATCTGCTGAGCTGCAAGAGGTTCATGTCCTTCGTAAGCAAAGTAGATGGCCGGGCCAGATCATATACACGTGATTTACGGTGTTCTTAATGACGTTGACATACGATTGTTCTACGCCCTTAATGCTCTATGCTTCAAGACGTGCTAATTATGATCTGCACTGAATCCAACGTATTTCCGTAATTATTGGAAAGAATATAGAGGGTCGATATAATTTGCAGACTTTACAGCTTTCTGCTTGAGTACATACTCCTAATTCATTGTTTCGTGTACCTTTCTCTGCCATTTTATTCTATGCATTGAATGAATTGAAGGGGATTTCTGATTCTCAATAAAATTTGCTTAGTAGACATGTTATCAATTACAAAAAATATAAATGGCCCTATACCTCTCCGAATGTACGACGTCTTCTTTTTATGCAATATTTCCCTTTCAGCAAATCTTTTGTACAATGGAAGTTTCGAGGCCACAGCCTCATAGCAATGACGATGTGTGTTGTAGCGGTCAGGCTACATTTCTATTCGTGAGCAGAAAGTGTTCGAAGACGTAGGACAATAATGTGGACCGTCGCGTCTGTTGTAAGGTGCGATAAGAAGAACTCGAAGGCTTCAGGTGGACAGGTTGCACAGTTGGACATATAATTAACAGCATTGCTCTCTTACACAGCCGCAAACATTGAACAAGTTAAGATTGTCTTCTAATGCGCGAAATCTTACGACGCGACACACTGCACAGTTCCCGTTTCTCGCGCACTAACGCTTCAAGTCCGGGTGTCGCGGCATAAGGCCCAACTGAGTTTTCTCAGGTGTGATTGCAATCTTCGTCGGGACGCCGTACGCGGCGGAGACGGCTTGGCTTGGGCAGGCAGTGGCGGTGACGTGGTGACAAGCCGCTGGGGTGGTGGCTTAGGATTCCTTTTAGTGCCGGAACTCCAAGAGCACAGAAACCCCGAGAGTAGTGAAACCAGACAGGCACAGGCCACGGCAGGACCTTTGCTCCATTGCCCGTCACGAGGCTGCCCAGCGGTGCACCTCGGCTGGCCCTCTTGGCACCAGTTGTACGAACCTCCTTCGCTAGTTTGATCCGCCTTCGTGCTCCCAGCTTCCCGCTCGCTAGTGTCTTCCACTTCTTTCTCTTGTGCCAACGCTCGAGCGTGTCCTCTTTCCATGTCGTGGCGCGTCTGCCGTCGTCATCTTTCGCTACATTACCCCTCATACAAGAAAGTTGTTTCAGTTTAAACAACATTGCCATGCAGAGTTGGCTTGCAGCAGGAGGACTCGTTGCACTGACAGATAGCGCACACAGTTCACACAGTAAAAAAAGGAAAAGCACGTACTTGTATATAAGCAGTAACAGAAGAAATATGCACCCACATATACTTTGTTGTTCACATGTTTGGTGGAGTTAATGTAAGAGTGCTTCATGGTTCGCTTGCAGCAAGAAGCGCTTGCTATAGAAAAAAAACATGAAGCTTTTGAATGGACCATACAAGGGAGAGGCCTTCGCGTTCTATGGTCGAGTAACCTGCTTCTCTGGGTAGCAGATTCCTACTTGACAACGCAACCGGATGCAGAACATCACCGTGGATTTCTTGGAGGACCACTCCGAGGCTTGCCGGTCACGCAACTGTACGTAGGACAAACGGTTGTTTTAATTCCCGAAACCAATGAATGGGCTGATCAGAAAGTTAGCGTTGTGGTTCGTCGAAAGCTTCACGGTGACACGGCTCCCAGACTAGATTATTGTACGCACGGTTCTTTGTCAATTCAATGAGGGGCGCTGACACTTTTGAATAATTTGGCACGAAATCGCGGTAGTATCGGGTAAGGCCCAAAAATGGACAGATTTCTTCTTTTAGTAGTTGACTGTTTGGCGTATGGTTAACCCCGGTCTTGATAACTCCATTGCCTTGGTAGACACCAGCTGGCAACCCCGTTCCACCTAACCAATGTGCTGCTATTCTTAGTGACACCTTCTCAAGAAATTTCTCCGTAGTTACAAATACTAATCTTCCAGGCATTTTTCATTACAGTTACCCATTCATGCATGCCTCCCATAATTGTTTTCACGGCTGGAATTACGAGACTCATCAATAACATAGAGCACCATTCTTCCCCTGGTTATGATTGTATTGACTGCAAATTTCTCAAAATACTCGTGTCAATCAATCAGTTCATCATACTAACAAAAATATTTCAGCAATCACTTGACACATCAACTCTTCCAACCCAATGGAAAATCGGGAAGGTGATTCCAATCTTGAAATCGGGCAATAAAAGTTCACCATGTAATTATCGACCTATTTCCATTATTAGCACATGCTGCATACTCTTAGAACAGATTATTTACTCGAGCCTTGTTGCCTTTCTTGAATCTAAATCCTTTTTCTCACCAGCTCAACTTGGCTTCCGGAAATTATTTTCGCGTGAAACTCCCCTTACAAAAATGACTTTAGACTGTCTATAGAAAGTCTATAGACTTTTAATAGACGACCTTTCCTTTCTATAGATTTGGACTTTTGTTGATATAAAGTCTATAGACTGTCTATAGACGAAAGTCAATAAAGTTTCTATTTCTTTTTGTCTATTCGCAGTCTATAGACGGTCTATAGAAAAAGTCGATAAGGCGTTTGTTTCCTTTTTGTCGGCTTCCCCTCTATAGAATACCTACAGACGAAAGTCGACACAGTCTCTATCTATTTTTGTCCATACTTTGTCTTTAGACTTTCTATAGACGAAAGTCGATAGGGTTTCTATTTCTTTTTGTCTATTCGCAGTCTATAGACGGTCTATAGAAAAAAGTCGATAAGGTGTTTGTTTCCTTTTCATCTGCTTCCCCTCTATAGAATACCTACAGACGAAAGTGGATACAGTCTCTATCTATTTTTGTCCATACTTTGTCTATAGATTTTCTATAGACGAAAGTCGATAGGGTTTCTATTTTTTTGTCTACTCGCAGTCTATAGACGGTCTATAGAAAAAAGTCGATAAGGTGTTTGTTTCTTTTTTGTCTGCTTCCCCTCTATAGAATACCTACAGACGAAAGTCGACACAGTCTCTATCTATTTTTGTCCACACTTTGCCTATAGACTTTCTATAGACGAAAGTCGATAGGGTTTCTATTTATTTTTGTCTATTCGCAGTCTATAGGCGGTCTATAGAAAAAAGTCGATAAGGTGTTTGTTTCCTTTTTATCTGCTTCCCCTCTATAGAATACCTACAGACGAAAGTCGACACAGTCTCTATCTATTTTTGTCCACACTTTGCCTATAGACTTTCTATAGACGAAAATCGATAGGGTTTCTATTTATTTTTGTCTATTCGCAGTCTATAGACGGTCTATAGAAAAAAGTCGATAAGGTGTTTGTGTCTTTTTTGCCTACTTCCCCTCTATGGACTACCTATAGACGAAAGTGGATACAGTCTCTATCTATTTTTGTCCATACTTTGTCTATAGACTTTCTATAGACGAAAGTCGATAAGGTTTCTATTTCTTTTTGTCTACTCGCTGTCTATAGACGGTCTATAGAAAAAGTCGATAAGGTGTTTGTTTCTTTTTGTCTATTTCCCCTCTATGGACTACTTTTAGACGAACGTCGATACAGTGTCTATTTATTTTTGTCCATATACTTTGTATATAGACTTTCTGTAGACGAAAGTCGATAAGATTTCTATTTCTTTTTGTCTACTCGCAGTCTATAGACGATCTATAGAAAAAATTCGATAAGGAGTTTGTTTCTTCTTTGTCTACTTCCCCTCTATATGGACCACCTGTAGACGAAAGCCGATACAGTTTCTATTTATTTTTGTCCATACTTCGTCTGTTGACTCTCTATATTATGGACAATAGTCGACAAGGTTTCTATTTTTTTCTCTACTCCTGGTGTATTGAATGTCTCTAGAAGAAAGTCGATAATATGTAATTCCGAGTTCCCATACTCCCCGCCCTCTGCGAACGCGATGGTATGGCACTGGTTCATGCACGACGGCACCGCAACCCCGGCGCTGCGGGCAAACCGTGCAGACTGCTAGTCTGCGTTCGGTGCAGCTGTACCGAACGAGGATCGCGGCGGAGCAGGCACCGTCCGAGTCACCAAGGTCTTCCAGGCACCCGAAGGCCCTAAACCTGGCTGCTTCCCGGACGTACACTTCGCGAAGACCAGGTGGTGAAGGTCAGATGGTGAAGATGTGGCAAAGGGGGTGAATAAGTGGCGAAAGCCCGCAGACCAGGTGGTGAATTCACCACCTCTGAGTTGTCGTGGTCTTGCATGTCTATAGATTAACAATACACAAACATCGTTAATTCTGGCCCAACCCGTGTACGCTGTAACCAAGCGCAGGTACCGGTGGATAATACATAGCTGCATTTGATATAAGCCACTAAAGTTGTATACTGCTGAGATGGCTGTAGAGCCTATTTGTAGACTTTAGTATACACATAGTGTATACCTCCGCATTTGTTGACCACATATGATCTACGTAGTCGCTCTCGGCAATCCCAAGACAGTCTTCACAGCTGTCGCATCACTTTTGCAGCAGTAGAATAACGGAAGCAAAACGCCGATCCAATTGTTAAAATATATGTTATGAACCCTAGCTTCAGATACATGTGGATTCGAAACAGGCATCAAGCTAACAGCAAAGACACTCGTAATGTTTGTAGCCGACAACGCGGACTTCGTGAATGTGCCATGAACCGATGTCGCGCATGTGGTGTTCGCGTTGTGTGTCGTCCGATTCTCGGATACTTTTCACATTGTCTTCATATCTCGGCTGCGTCACTAACATCGGGCGACTTTTGTTGCCTAATATCCTGCACCATAAACTCATCAACGTTTCTCATTCACTTAAAATAGGTGCCAAATTCTCTGAGCCCACCCAGTATTTCGCCGGCGGTATGCCTGCGCAGCCACGCATATGAGTACCTCAAAATGCTGTACTGATTGCTTTGACCTATCATCGGAACAGAAAATTAGCACTAACATACGTGCGGGCATCACATTTGGCGGTACGCTGGAAGATATGCTACAAATACCCTGTATTACTCATCGACGCTGGCAATAATGCGTCTAAAACGTCTGAAGGGCCCCGTAACGGCTTTTACAAACAGCGCATTCATGTTAGCGTTCCAGTCTCATACGATAGCCCACAGCGTTTGTCATACAACCTGCCAGCGCATATCCTTCGTGCACGAAAAAAATGCATAACGGAAAAGAAAAGCCACCCGTTCCGGCGCGCATGGCGCGCAGAGAGAGAGAAAGAGACAAAGAAAGAAATGAAGGAGGAAAAGGCGCTCACACTCCTCCGAGCGCGCACGCCCTCCCGCGCGAAGCTCCTGCGCATGCTCGGAGCTCTTGCGCATGCGCGGCGGTGCGCCGTCTCAACGAGTGCGCCAGGCACGTAAACGGTTGTGCCGGTGTGCGGTGTCTCCCTGAACGTTGGTGTCTTGGTATGCGTGTCTTCTTTGTGCCATCACACGTCAACTACACTGAATGGTAAGCTTTATCAAAGACGTTTTGCGTCAATACCTCATGATTATGTGAGCGCATTTCGTAGCGCGAACCGGCTCCATGTAGCGCAGGCGACTCGAGTATAGTGTCGGTTTGTCGTTGACATGGTTTGATAACGCGCTCTTGTTCTCGCTTCTACTATACGGAATGTTTTACGGAGAGCGATCGCTCGTGCTTGTTGATTTTATCATTATAGCTTAGGTGCGTAAAAAAGGAAGTACACCATGTTTTAACTTGATACTGAGCTACCACTAAGCGGATTGTGTGTGTTGGGCAGCCAGTGTGGTAGATCTCATTTAGTGGCGCTTGATCCGGCCGCGATGAATGCCGCACCGTATGTGTAGTGAGATTCTCGTGACACGCTTTACGTATACATCTCGAAATTGTGTTAGCATCAAGAATTTTCAAACAGACAGGCATAGTTGAATAACTGCTAGCGTACTCGGATGAAAGGCCGTGTTTGCGGGGCATGCATCAGCAGTGTGTGCGCTGCCGTTTTCGCATAGTTTAAATGTAGCAGTATTTTTAAGGTTCCTGGCAACCAATCGAAATAATTTTGGGAAGTTACAGCAAGCAAAACAGGAGACTTGAAGAAATATCTAGTAGAAATCTCTAGATTCACCCAATCTATTTATATGCAACCACAAACGCTTTTGGAGCATGAAACCTGCGATAAGCTCAGTCACTTGCAGCTTCGCAACTTAGCCGAAAAAATTAGAGAACAATAAATTAGTCGCTCCGGGAACACCTTTACACGTTTCAAACTGAAGGCATTGCGTTTGACGGTAGTTGGAAGATTTGTTTTTTTGTCTCTTTTTTAAACAATTTAGCAGCAGAAGTTATCTTTCGAGCTATATGAAAAGCGTTAAGCGGCTTCCGATGCTTCGGCGTTCTGCAGTTTACGTGCTCTTAATCACAAGGCAGCTGCTGGCGCAGATTCGCATTGTGCTAATCGTGCATGGTATGAAGCCATTGTCAGGCGTAATAAGTGTTCCGGTTTTCATTACTGTTGGATGTAGTGCCGTCGTCTTGGACAGACTGCATACAATATGCGCTGTACAAAAGAAAAAAGAGCCAGATTATCAATTTGGTGGTCTTTTCTAAGTAGATAACGCACAGATTATTCAAATAATTCAGTGGGCATTGCATTTGTTCTACCCTTATCAACACACCTAAAAGATCGTAACATGTTTTAGTTGATAAGTAACCTGATCAGTACGCCCCCATTCATGTGCATTCTACTGAAAGTGTGGCAAATGTATTCATCTCGAAGCATGAGAAAAGAGACATTGCAGACTGTTCTAAGCGGAAATAAATTGCAAATCTTAACGTGATTGTTCAAAACTGCAGTCAGTATGCTGAGCATGTTCGTTCGGCACGGGCATATTGCATTAACACCTGAAAAATGTGCACAGTCCAGCCGGGTATCTTTGTTTCAACAAGTATTATTATAGGAATCGTTTGGGATTCTCGCATTTCTTTTATTTTTATAAGTACACTGTGTGTCACATGAACCTGTCTTAGAACGAAACGTACCGTTGCTGGCACCGGCGACCATTACGGTTGTCTAACTGCTTATCATACTGTAGTATAACGAAACATCATAATGGTACTGATTAATATTGTCATGTAGTCTTTAGTCAGAGGTAAACAAAGTTAACTAGATGCATAAGTGATGAGAGCAAATTATATTGAAAACTACTATTGAACCGTAAAAATAACTAATTGTATAAGTCATTGTATAGTTTTTCCTCACATTGTTGCATTTGCTTTACGTGTGTCTCTGTGTCTTCCGTGCTGTACTCGTGTGGCCATCAATTACGAACTTGCCCAAGACCTTGTCAGCTTTATTAATCAAGGGATTCAAGTCAGTTGAATCTAATACTGGATGTCAAGTGACTGACGTGTTATTCGTTTTATCTAAATATTATGGACTGGCAGTACTTGGCAAGCATTAAACCACAATATTTTTTTATTACACTTAAGCTGCAGGCGTCATAGATTGCCAGAAAATTTTCATGAAAACAGCCAGGGAAGGCTTGGAAAAAGATCGGGAAATTTTAAAATGGCCACATAGGTATGCTGTCTTGTTATACGTCATACAAAGTTTCCAGAGAATCTCTGAGTTAAATATATTTTTAAAACGTTTCACCTGATAAAAATTGAAGGAAATTGGTTCCATTTATTGAAGAATAAAAGAAAGTCAAGCTTACTGACAAGGCATTTCTTACTCAATATGTGTTTTTTTTTGCGTTAACTAAACCTCCTGAACCTCGATAGCCTAGAAAAAATTTTCATCTTTCAAAGCACTTTAAATAATTTGCTGTAATGCAATTCATTCGCACTATACTATCAGTTCTGTTTCCTAGGAGGTGCATATCTGTCGTGCCATGACACAAAGTGCTCGTGTGGTATTTCGGGTGCTCATGTGGTATACCTAACTTGGAAACCTGTTAGCACGCCCAAGAGGCCTCATTACCTGTAACAAATTAAGTGACCATATCGATACAATCAGCCCATCTGCCTTCCGTTGAAGTTATGGCCAATCACCCATTCATTTAAACGTATGAGAAATACATTTAAATGTGTATTAAGCAAAATAAATTACAATCTTAGGCATGATACTGTGAATATTCCAGTCACGTCTTCTGAAAATATCCCTCTGCACGGGCATACTTAACTACCAGCCAAAAAAAAATGTACAGACAGCCCAACTGGGTAACGTTTCAGCAATAAATATAGAGACCATTTGGGATAAGTACAATAATGCATCATCTATGAACTTGTCATAAAAGGGAACATACTGTTGCTGGCACGAGCAGCAGTTGTGACTGTTTAATTGTTCACCATACCATGCAATAAAACATTGTTTAAAGGTGCTGATTTGTATTGACAAGCAGCCATTAGTCATAGTTAAACCGCATTAAGTATTCACTTAGATGGTTTGAGCAAATATATTAAGCTGCTTAATGAACACACAAAGAATATACACTTGTTATTTTTGCCTCATATTGCTGCATCTACTTATTTGCAGCATACACCTGCAGCACCTTTGGGACTAATGACACAAAGGTCAAGGCCAGCCTGGCGACCATGCTTGCCAAGGAGTAGTGTAAATATTTAATCTGTTTCCATAATAGCATACGGCATGAATTTAAGGAATTCATCTATTATATCGAGCAATAAAAACGGTGAATGCATTGCTGGTGCATTTGTTTTATTTTTCGCACTGCATGATTCAGCACTATATAAATTCTTTCTGTTAATGCAACATATAAGAAAGTACAACTGGTTCAGAAGCATTATTAATCTACTAACGGTAATGCATAAGTGCGGATGAAAAGGAACAGGTTCACATGCATAAATACATTCAAAACTTTTTGCTACCGCATATAAAGAAAATGTAAACTAACTTGTAGATAGCCGCTATGGAGTTATGGCCTTATACACTCTTTGTAGACTTGTCTATAAGATGTCTGTGTATATAGAGTGCCTATAGATTTTAAAAAATTCATATTTGTTAACAAATGTCTGCAGAATGTCATAGAAAAAACGTGTATCGGACTGTAAAGTTCTGTTTTTGTAGACTGAAGTCTATGGAATGTCTATAGACTATCTATGTACATTTGTATATAGACATTCCATAGACTTCAGTCTACAAAAGTAGAACTGTATATATAGTTCTACTTTTGTAGACTGAAGTGTATAAAATGTCTACGGACAAATCTCATCTGTAGACATTCTATAGACTTCAGTATACAAAAGGAGAACTGTAAGCCTATACACTTGTCCATAGACAGTCTATAGACAGTCTATAGACTCTGACTTCTTATAGACTAGTCTATAAAAAGTGTATGGCCATAAGTCTCTATACTGTCTATAGGCAGTGTATAGACAGTGTATAGACTCAGACTTTTTATAGACTAGTCTATAAAAAGTGTATGGCCATAAGTCTATAGACTGTCTATAGACAATCTATAGACTCAGACTTTTTATAGACTAGTCTATAAAAAGTATGGCCATAAGTCTATAGACTGTCTGTAGACTGTGTATAGACAGTCTATAGACTCAGACTTTTTATAGACTAGTCTATAAAAAGTGTATGGCCATAAGTCTATAGACTGTCTATAGACTAGTCTAAAGAAATGTCTATAGACAGTCTATAGACTCAGACTTTTTATAGACTAGTCTATAAAAGTGTATGGCCATAAGTCTATAGACTGTCTATAGACTAGTCTAAAGATATGTCTATAGACAGTCTATAGACTTCATAGACAAATGTCTATAGACTGTCTATGGACTTTCTATAAAAATTTTTGTAAGGGTCAGCTCATATCATTTACTCATAAACTGCACAGCATTCTTGGTCGTTCTTCATTAGCTGACTGTATTTACTCAGATTTTGCTAAAGCATTCGCCAAGGCCTCCCACATACTTCTTTTTCATAAACGTATTCAACCTAATATTAGTAGCAGTCTTTGTTTTTTGATCAAAAATTTCCTTTCAGATCGTTCCCAATTTGTTGTAGCCAACGAACTTTCCTCTAACCAATGTCCTGTTCAATCTGGAGACCCACAAGGATCTGTATTAGGCCCTCTTCTTTTTCTCATTTTCATTAACGACCGTCCCTCTTTAGTTTTTTCTAATATTCATCTTTTCTCTGATGACTGCGTTATTTTCCGTGAAATAGTCACTTATAATGATGCCAACATTCTCCAGCCAGATTTAAATTCTATATCTAACTGGTGCAATACTTGGCTAATGGAATTAAATATTAACAAGTGTAAAGTGATGCGTAACTCTCGCGCATCCAGTAGTCCTGTTCCATATTACCTAAACAAATCTCCCTTAGCCGCGGTTTCCTCCTATAAGTATTTAGGCGTTCATGTCGCTTCTAATCTAATTTGGTCTTTGCATATTGAGAAGAGGATTAACTACTCTAACCGCATGTTAGGTTACTTACGGCGTAACTTTTCTGCAGCCCCTTCGTCTTTAAAGCTCTTCTTATATAAAACGCTCACTGGATCTAAATTAGAATACGCCGCTCCAGTCTGAAATCCAAGCATTAAAACTTTGGTTGCGTTACTAGAAATGGTGCAGAATCGCTGTACTCGCTTCATCGGTTCCTGTTATAACCGTACTGCTAGTATAACTTCTATGAAATCTGATATATCTCTTCCATCTCTAGCATCCCGCCGAAAAAATTCTCGTTTAAACTTTTTCCATCGGCTTTACTATCACCCTACCCTCCGCGACGAATTCATTCTTCAGCCACATTATATATCTAACCGTGTTGACCATCGCTTTAAGGTTGGTATCGAGCCATTGACAGTCGGCAGCAGTGGCTTCACTCGGTCTTGCTGCTCCGATTCTGAGCAAGCATCATCTTTCTTCACAGGAACTGACGCGTCACATACCAGGAAAGAGCCCGGCGCATCCCGTGACCTAGAAGACTGCCATTGGCTCCAAGAAAGAACCAGCTGCTTACGTCAGCGCAAGCTTCTACAAAAGGACGCTGACATCCTGCAGGCAGCCGCACACACTCGGCAGCAGCGGCTTCCCTCGGTCTTGCTGCTCCGATTCTGAGCAAGCATCATCTTTCTTCACAGGTTGATTGTTTTTCAACTTGTACTCGTACGATCTAGTGCTACCACTGCTGCCAAGTGATCGTGTTTTTCGACGTGACAACTAAATCATGTAGGACTGTCTTGTTTGCCACAAACCGCTTCACGACGATGAGCCATACTTATCATGCTGTGAATGTGATTTTGGTTAACATGCGGGCACTTGCTCGGGAGTAACATTAAGCACGTACTGAAAAAAATCCGAAACCGCCTTGAAATCTTGGAAGTGCGTTACATGCAAAACAGGCAGGACCAGAAGCAGTCCGTGCACAGCAAATGACGACGAAGGACCAGAATTGAACCTAAAGAACGAAATATGAGAAATAAACCGCAAGCTTGCTGTGCTGCTTGAAATGAAAGTCAAGATAGACGCTCTGGAAGAAATAAAAGAAACGGTGACAAGCGTTGAACAGGCAATACAGGAAATGGCTACAAAATATGATGAGGTCATCCTTGAGATGAAGCAGCAAAGTTCAGACATTGCAGGCCTTCGAAAGCGTGTGGAAAAACTTGAGATCACGGTAAAAGAGCAAGAAATCTACAAACTTAGGAAAGACTTGAATGACATCGATCAGTACAGCAGACGCCTGAATTTGGAAGTGCATGGTCTGCCGCATCATGTCAATGAAAACTTGCTAGAAAAGTTGAACTGCTTAGCGGTTGATCTCGAGCTTCCAAAACTTTCGAAACAGGACATTGAAGCCGTCCACCGCATTCCGTTGAAAGTCAGGGCTGACTCAATTGACGACGAAAAGGAAACAATCGGTACAGAAAAATCAGAAAAAGTCCCACCTATCCTGGTTCGCTTCACATCTCGCGTGACCAGAGGTGCTTGGCTCGGGAAAAAAACTCAACTGAGAAAGTCAAAATCAAAAATTTACCTGAATGAAAATCTCACAGCACAGAACAAAAAGCTTTTCTGGCATATGAAGACGCGGGCGGCTGAAAAGGAGTACAAGTTCGCCTGGCACAAGAATGGAAAATTCTTCGTGCGTCGTGGTCCTCGTGATCGAGTCATTAGGGTTATCACAATGGATGACCTTGACAGAATAAGATAATCTAGAAGTATGGCTTTTTATGCGCATTCTTCAAGATGGCAATCCCTTTTCAGGAAAGCAAGTACTACAAGCTTTCCTTCAGACAGAGCATAGAGTTACGTGATAGAAATCAGATGTCTTTGTTTCATTTGAACGCACAAAGTTTAAAAAGCAAACACGAATCTGTCTGCATGCTTCTACATGAAATACAGCATGAATTTGATATTTTAGCGTTCTCTGAGACTTGGTTCCGCGACGAATACGACGCTGTACACTTCTCAGGCTATAAGTTTTCTTCACTGTCCCGAAAACATAAGAAAGGGGGTGGTGTCGCTATTTATGTAAAACACGATCTATGCTTTGATGTAATTTCTGAGTTTTCTGTAATACACGAGCACTATGAGTCCCTCATGATCAAGTGTGCGAATACTATATTTGTGGTTATTTACAGGCCTCCATCCGGTGTCGTATCCATGTTATTAGATTTCATTGAATGTATGTTGGATTTTTGTACACAGCTTGGCACTCCCCTCATTGTACCGGGTGATTTTAATATTAACCTGCTTTCAATGGACCGATCCAAACAAGCGTTTCTGGATGTTTTTTTTTTCGTTTGGCTACGAAAATGTTATTAATGTTCCAACCAGGGTGACAAACAATTCCGAAAGCCTACTTGACTTGTGTTTTACAACGCGATTAATTGGATTAGTGTCGGGTGTCCTCATCTCTGATGTAAGCGATCACATGCCTATTTTCCTGTTTTTTACACGTGAGACGAAAGTGTACCGACAGCGCAAGAATGACATACACTCACAGTACAGATTGATAACCAAGAACACGATTGCTGATCTTGAAGCGTCAGTCAGCAAAGTGGAATGGCCCGAATTATACGCATTGACGGATCCTGTCAAGGCATTCACTCACTTTCTCGGCGTAATCAAAGACCTTTATCACAAAGCTTTCCCTCTAAGAGAAGCTACAAGAAGCAAAAAATGCAGGAAACCGTGGGTTGACATCGCCCTTCTAAAACGCATAAAGGAACGTGATAGACTATTCGCTACTTTTATAAAGACAAGGCAACCAGAATACTTAATGAAGTACAAGAAGATCAGGAATAAATTGGGCCGTGATATAAAGATGGCAAGAGAGAGGTACTATGAGAATAAGTTCACTCATATTCTTAATGATCCAAAAAAAGTTTGAAAAACATTGAATGATCTGCTTCCGAACAGCGACCGTAATCCTGTTTTTGAAATTATGGATAAAGGAGTATCTTTCACAGGGTCTGCGCTGGCCGATAAGTTTAATCAGCATTTCTTACAATGTGGCGCGTCTGATGCGTTTGATGCTGATAGCCCAAGTTACAGGTCTTATATTCCATGTAGTATGAGCAGATCGCTATTTGTTGCACCGACAGATGAGACTGAAATAAGTAGCTTATTTCTAAAGTTAAAGAATTCTACAGCATGTGGTGTAAATGACATAAAGGCAGAACCAATAAAAGCTGTGGCGCTGCATATTTGTAAAGTGATGTCACACATATGCAATTTAATTTTGTGCACTGGCGCATTCCCCGATGAATTAAAGATTGCACGGGTATCGGTAGTTTTTAAAGGGGGAGACAGAAATGACGTGAACAACTACAGACCGATTTCAGTTCTCCCAATCTTCTCCAAAATAGTAGAGCAGGTCATTAACGAAAGAATTTTAAATTTCTGTACTCAAAATAATATTATAACAGAAAAGCAATACGGTTTCCGAAAACACCAATGTACTGAAATGGCGCTGCTAAAGATCAAAGAAAAAATAATAAGTAACTTTGAGGACAAGCTGTACACAATAGGAATATTTCTTGACTTTAAAAAGGCATTCGATTCCAATAAACACGATATCTTGTTACAAAAAGTTAAGTGAGTACGGCATTAGGGGAGCTGCTGTTAACCTAATTAAAAATGATTTAACCAACCGACTACAGTACACATACATTTGTCATTCCAAATCGGCAATGGGTGAAATCAAATACGGTGTTCCGCAGGGGTCCATCCTAGGGCCACTTCTTTCTTTATTATACATTAATGACATCACAAACGTGCCTCTAACACCTGACATAATCATGTATGCTGATGACACTAATATCTTCTTTTCTGGTGAAAACTTGCTTACTCTCGAGGAAGAAGCAAATATTTGGCTCAGTAATCTTTCAGACTGTCTTAGAGGAAATAAATTGGAATTAAACACTAAAAAGACAAAATACATCATTTTTCGGCCTCGTAACAAAGGTATTGGTGATAGCTTAGTATTACAATTCCGTGATGAAGTCATTATACGCTCTACGGGCCAGAGGTTCCTTCGTGTTACGTTTGAAGAAAACTTAAACTGGTCCAGTCATGTCGGCAACATTAAAACCAGCATTGCAAGATCCATCGGTGTTATTAATAAATTAAAACGTCTATTACCTTCTAGATTAAAAAAACAATTATACTATAGCCTAGTGCGTTCGCGCCTCCAATATTGTTTATCTGTGGGGTGTACCACAACGAAAACTAACATCCATAGTTTACTAACCTTACAGAAACGCATGATTCGGGTAATTGAGAATGCGCCCTGTAGAAGCCACTCCGCTCCGCTTTTCAAGAATTGTATTTTAACATTAGAAAACCTTATTAACAAAAAAACAGCCATTGCAATATTTAAAGAGGTAAGACTCAATGAAAGCTCCTTTTTTAAAACATACCTTAAATATAACACAAGGCAATTAATTTACAACAAGGGCAAGATCCGTACCAATTACGGCATGCAAATGTAGGCATTCATAGTTGCAGATTTTTTTAATCATCACCCTGGCTTACTCACTATAATAAATAAATCACCGTCCCTAAACATATAAAAAAAAAGTGAACACGTATTTGCTGTCGCTTCAGGTATGACACAAATCAAATTCAGTATTTCTGTTACATATTTCATGTACTTTTCATTTTATTTATATGTATCCACTTTGTGTTCCATGCTTGCCCTGTGTGCTTGAGTGTTTTGTGCACTGGGAATGGGTCGGGGAAGGGGACTGACACTTAGTCAGGCATTCGTGCCTTTTCGTCAGCCTCTTTGACAGAGATTCTTTGTATTTTATTTCTGTCAAAATAAACATTCATTCATGTCCCCCCCCCCATACTAAAACCTTTCTTTCCTCTTTTTTACCTCGAACTTCACAACATTGGAATCACATTTCGTCCGACATTGTTTCCATTATTGATAATACCCGATATAAGTATGCCTTAGCTAACATTGTATAATTAGGATTTACCATACCTTACCATGCTTTGTGATATTATGTTTATTATGTTCATTATTACTTTGTTATTATTATGTTACTATGCACAGTGTTTATTCTCTACCCACTCCCCTCTGTAATGCTTCGGCCCTGAGGGGGAAATAAATAAATAAATAAATAAATTCCGCGCAGGACGATACAGATTTTAGGGTCTTGTTTTTAGTATTGAAGAGCGCCGTGAAAGAGTTTACACACATAGCTATCGTCAATTAATAAAGGGGAAATCGGACATCCACCTGTTCGTAGCAATTGCTACAAAGGAAACCCATACGAGTTCCTCGAAAGAAAAGCCTCCGAGTTGAAGAAAAATTCGTCCTGGTCTGGGACTCAAACCCGGGACCACCGCCTTTCCGGGGCAGCCGCTCTACCATCTGAGCTAACCAGGCGGCTAGCAGATGGCAGGGCGAAGTCCGATTTTCCTTTTATTAATTACTTCTCTCCTCCCTGCGGGCTTCCGCAGAACTACTACGTCAAACACTTGTCTTTGCTTCGTGTTGTCGACAAATTCGACTTCGCCCTGCCATCTGCTAGCCGCCTGGTTAGCTCAGATGGTAGAGCGGCTGCCCCGGAAAGGCGGTGGTCCCGCGTTCGAGTCCCGGACCAGGACGAATTTTTCTTCAACTCGGAGGCTTTTCTTTCGAGGAACCCGTATGGGTTTCCTTTGTAGCAATTGCTACGAACGGGTGGATGTCCGATTTTCCCTTTATTAATTACTTCTCTCCACCCTGCGGGCTTCCGCAGAACTACTACGTCATAGCTATCGTCCAACCGAAACGTGATTCAAGTCCCCAAAGAATGTTAGTCGCCTTAAAGAAGTTGGAAGACGATTGGACCTCTACTTGAGGTCGATAAAAAAATGTCTTTCTTAGCGAGTTGACGATAGCACGGAGTCAATGCAGACAGCCATCTATCGCGTCACCCTTCGCGCGCCAGACTAGAAGGAATGTCTGGTTGCTTAATGTTTTCGGTTGTACAACCTTAGGGCTTGGCCCACATTTTCTTCTGCGCCTACAAACCGCAATGGCCCACATTTTAGCACTGCATTCGGAATTAGCTCACATTTTAAACTGCAATACCTTCGGGATAAGAAAAGAGCAGATTGGGTGAGGGAACAAACTAGTCCATCCCATATCGCCCTACACAGCTTCATTTGTAGTCTTCCCGTCAAGCGCCGAATGCGAGGCGACTCAGTGACCTTTGGTTCCCATCGAGTCCAGATTGTACCCCTGATTTAACGTAAACAACCGCACTTCCAAAAGTAAGGCCTGGAACCATTACACTTTTCTACATACCTCGGAGGACCTCGTACGTATTGTATCCCCAAGCGCTCTGTGCTTCATTACGGCTGCATTTATCCTCCCCTTCACTGTTATTGTTTTTCCCTGCGTTTCCACATATCTATTGCCTTCGTTTATCCATATACCAAGGTATTTATATTCTGTTACCCGAGGTATTTCCTGGACCTGTATTTCCACTGACTGTTCACTGTTTTCATTGAATACCATAACACCTGATTTCCTAACACTAAATTTCGAAGCTAAGTTGTTGCCTTCCTGCCCACAGATATTAGCAAGACGCTGCAAATCACTTTGCTTGTTAGCTAGCGAGACAATGTCGTCGTGACAAAATAAACCTGGGAGCTGCTGCTCTATTTCTCTACCCGCCTGTTTGTATGAGAGATTAAACCCGATATTACTTCCTTCTAGTGCCCTCTCCATCCTCACCATGTACATCATAAACAGCAGCGGGGATAAAGGGCACCCCTGCCTCAGTCCCTTGTTGATATGAACTTTCTCCTCGCTCCTCATCCCTTCCCTTTCAACGCAAACGGTATTTTCTAGGTAAATATCTCTCAAAAGTTGTAGGCAATCGTCACTTAAGCCCACTCCTTCCATATTATCCCACAAAATCTTGCGGTCTACGTTGTCATAGGCTCCTGTAATGTCTAAAAAGGCCACATATAAGGGTCTGCTTTCTACTTTTGATATTTCAATACATGAGTAAGAACAAATAAGTTACCATCTAGACACCTACCTATTCTGAAGCCATTCTGAAGGTCTCCCAACATGGCAATATTCTCTGCCCATGCTTGAAGCTGTAATTTGATTGCCTGCATTGCTACACTGTATATTGCCGATGTAATGGTCAACGGCCTATACGAGTGTATACTATCTTTCGCCCCTTACCTTTTTAAATTAAATTCATTATACTTTGTCGCCAACTGTCTGATATTCGTCTATCTTTTAATGTTTTTTACACCTCAGTGGCTATGGTGTTGGGCTGCTGAGCACGAGGTCGCGGGATCGAATCCCGGCCACGGCGGCCGCATTTCGATGGGGGCGAAATGCGAAAACACCCGTGTGCTTAGATTTAGGTGCACGTTAAAAAACCCCAGGTGGTCAAAATTTCCGGAGTCCTCCACTACGGCGTGCCTCATAATCAGAAAGTGGTTTTGGCACGTAAAACCCCAAATATTATTATTATTATTATTAATGTTTTTCCACTGCTTTCACCAGAGCTTCTTTACTTTTTGGTCCTAGTTCAATAATCAGCCTAACGGGAACCTTGTCTAGCCCCGTGGCTGTGCGTTTAGGAATTTTCTCTTCCACTTTCTTCCAGTTGAAATTTCTCAGCACTAGCTACTTTTCCACTTGGATCACTTTCATGCTCTTTTTTTTTTCAAATAGAACCTCGTCATTGGCTTGGAAAGATTCGGCTGTTATTTTTCGGATGTAATTTATTGCCGCTTCTCCTTCCAGTTTGTTTCCATCTTTGTCTAGGATATGTTGTATTGTTGTTGACTTCCTGCTAATAGTTTTATGTGGTTCCAAAATATTCTAGGTGCCGCCTTCTTTTTTTCATGTATTTCTCATGACCAACGTTCACTTTTACCTTTGAATTTTGCTTGCACCAGTATTTGAATCATAGACTTTTTCTCGCGGTACATTTCCCATTTACTGGTTAATTCATCCTGCGGCAACTGCGCCCTCTTTGCGTGCCTGTGCTCTCGAGATGCTTTCTGTCGTTCGGCAATCACTTTTTGTATCTCCCTGTTCCACCAGCCTTTCGGTTTCTTTCATCCTTTCCAACGAACATGCTGTTTCTCTTTAAGTATTTCTGTCGTTATTACACTTAGAAGCTCACCATATTCCCACTCTTGGCGTTTTGCCAAGTTCCTCGACTCTAGTGACTATATTTGCTATTTGTTCAGCGTTCAAATTTGGACTGGACATTTTGCGCTCCTTGCTCTCTTTCCAAACTACATATCCCATTTTCAAAACGATGCGTTTGTTGTCACTCCCTATGCTGCTATGCCCTTCCTCACCAATGACCATTTCTCTCAACTTATCATCAATTACTTCTGTCATCAGACAATAATTAATGGTCGATTGCCGGTGTCCCACTTCCCACGTGATCTGCCCTTCACACTTAAGCCCTGTGTTCACGATAACGAGGTTATGTTGCTCACAGAGGTCTAGCATTTTCTTCCCGTTGTTGTCGGTATAGCCATCTAAATTGTTTATGTGGGCATTCATGTCAACTAATAGGACAATTTCAGCACATTTCCCGAAACCGTTAATATCAGCGCTTATGCATTCCACTAACTCTTTATTCATCTCTGTGCAAATATTTCCGGTACACAAATACGTAACGCCCAGCCAAGTTTTTTTTCCCACTCATTGTACCTTATAACCAAATATGCTCTTGACATCTTGAATTTACTCTTTTCCATTTGGCTCCCTGATGGATGAGCATTCCGACTCCCCTTCCCTTTCTTTCCGACTTAGTTTGGTTGCACCTTTCCCAAACATAATTCTCAATAACTGGCGGCTCTTCTGAGCCTCTAAGGTGCGTTTCTGTAACTGCATACACCCCGATTTGTTTTTTATTTAACTGCTCCTCAATCTCTGCGCACTTTTCCTTTCTTCTGCCGCCCTGCATGTTTATGTATCCTATTGCACGGCGAGCTCTCTTTCTTGCTTTCCTCCTTTTTCTGTTATCGACGGCGATGCTCTTCTGAGGTTTCCCTAGGGGACATTCATCATGACTACCTGCTCTGGCCTCCTGAGCGCCCGCGGGCCCCCTAAAAGAGCAACAGCGCCACCACCAAGTCGCCAGCCCACTTCTTGTGCCAGCCCGTAATTGAAGTGGATCCCGTCTCGTTTAAAACCACCACACCTTCTCACACCCCTGTTTACTTCGACAAGCTCGTAGCCTTTCTCTGGGCTCATTTTCCATATTGCCTCATTAGCAGCCACTACGGCTCTTTGTACGTGAGTGTCACGTACAGGAGCCTCCTGCACCGTGCACACCACGGGCTGCACCTGAGGGGATAGGTCGCGCAAGTTGTCCACCCCATTCGCCAAGCGCTGGGCTAGCCCAGTCCCTTTCCTGTTTAGGCTGTCATTTAGCCCAGCTGCTACTATGACAAGGTTCCGCGCGTGGGCATTTTCCGAGAGCTTTTCTTTTGCTCGCTCCATCACAGAACCCAGTGTCCGCCCTGGAAATGTCCCTACCGCAACTATTTTATCGCCTTTCACTCTCTCCACAATTGCTTTTGAGCACCCAGTCACGTTTGAGTGGCCGGCGATAATCTCTTTTACCGCCTTTCACTCTCCCCACAATTGCTTTTGAGCACCCAGTCAGGTTTGAGTCGCCAGCGGTAATCACCTTTTCACTCTCTCCTACCTCTCCCTGCTTCCCTTTGTCTTTTCCGCGTGATTCAGACTCGACAAGGGGTATTCTCCCCTGGGCTCCTGCTTTTTCAGCGTGGCGACCTCCAGGTAGGTGCCGCTCTTTCCAGCTAACCCTTCATCACACTGCATGCATTCCATGTACTTTGCTCTCTCGCCTGTCGCGTCAGAGGTCTGCGTTCCATTGTCACGCACATTCTCGTTCACAATGGCGGCCCTGTTCAGTTTTTCCTCGGCCCCTTCAAGTCTCTTTTCAACTACCTTCTGTACATCACGCTCCCTGTTTAGCTCATTTTTGAGCACTTGCACCTATTTGAGAAGCTCTTCCTGGAAAGCCTCTATTTCTGCAGCCTAGTATCAACATCACATTGTGTGCCGGTTGATTCGATGCCCTCTCTATTCTCATCCGTTTCCTCATCTGCCTTGAGGGACCCTCCGCACACTGCCTGCTTTCCCGTCTTTCTCGCCATGTATCGCACGGCTTTTTGCAAATACTATATTACTATAATAATGCTAGTACTGATGCAGATACTATAATACTATAATACGATATCAATGCAGAGCACGTGCTTTTTAAGAAAAACGGATACGCACAGGATCCAAATCCTCAAAATGTCGCAGAGCAGCTCTCACCACTGTTTCAAATGCAATCAATGCCGCGGAGGCCGAAGGTATGACACGCTCTCGCACGCGCTCAACCACGCGGCCACGCTCTCACTTTCCTACCAAAACACGCACAGTAAAACCACGAATAGCTATTTGCCTTGCCACCTCCAAGCTACCATTTAAAGACTTAAAACACTCAACGTCCCACCCGGCGGCACGTGTTGCAGCACGTGGCACGAAAGGACGCTCTAACCATCCCGCAAAACCAAATGTACACGAAGCCTAACCGCGCACCCGAAATACGAGGCAAAAAAGACGAAAGAAAAAGAAAACCACCCAATTACTATTTAAAGGCAAAAAAATCTGCAAGTAAAAAACAGAGCAAGCTCAAAGTATGCACTAAAACATGATTCCGTCGCTGCCACAGAGCCCTGAAAAGTACGTCCATTCACGTCGAAACACGGGCGCCATTTTTTCTGGACAGGCTGTGCCATCTAGTGGCGATGCCGAGAAATCAGCGCGTGGCCTCTGATAGGGGACTCGTGGTGCACGTGTGCGTGCGAACGCTAAGCATCGTTCCCAGTCTGGCACCACACCCTGTGGCACACGCTCACTGACACAAGTTCGCGAGCGGTTCATTAAACTGCCGCACATATTCCATCTTTTCCCATTTATTTGTCCTAAAGGCCCAGCTTGAGATTACGTAGAGGGGAGAGAGAACAATTGATATACACAAGTATAAAGCAACATGCGTGTAAGTCGAATATCCTTATATTAGGTCGTACATGCTACGCGGTCAGTTTCACTTTCCGGAGCCAACTTGGAGACGCGCTTGACGATACCCAGAACCCGATACCCGATACCCAGGCGGTGAGAGCTTAGGTTGAACGGCAAACTTTGGTCCCTTCGAGAGAACGTCATTGATGGATTCCGGTTAGCGCTCTGTGGTGTGTGTTTCTCTTCTGTGTGTCTCGTCAAAATGTTGCGCAATCCAACCTCTAATATGCTATACCAACACGCGCAGTCGTCAACCTTAGTATGCCGAACAAAATTGAACTGTTTTTTCGTGAGGAGCCAAAGACTGCCCCGCTTCAAGAGGAATAGAAGATGGCTGCCCGCCGATCACTCTAGCACTGGCTGCTTTATTTGGGTATAATAAACACTTTGCGTGGCAGTATAACGTGATCGAGCCCTTTCGGCACGTACACGACGTCGCTCTGCTAACTTTTCTTTGCTGAGTATTCCTTTCGGCGGCATTTTTAACATTCCGGTGGACGCCGTCACGATTTTCAACCAGCCACCGTAAATTAAGTAAGGAAAAGCGGACCAATCACAGAGGCTGGCACCACCCTCCTCATCCGGTTATCTACTTTCACTGCGCTTTCCCATCCTCATAATTTGCGATCCGAACGTGCAGAATGTTATGCGCATTTCTGGCTATGAGGCATTCATGTTTGTATCGTGGGCGTCTGAGAAAGACGACATACATAGTGGTTGGGCATCAAAGACCTGCCTGTCTCATTATTATGTTTGCTTTGTATCTTCATGCGAGAGGGTGCCGCATGCGCCGAAGTGGCTAGGGGAAAGAAGGATGCGCTGCTATCAGTTCGTCTGCTTCCGCGGTATCCAAGTATGATACATCTCCTTTCCCTTAACGAAAAAAAAAGGAAGGACTTGCGAGGTTTCGCCGCTAACTGGCGTATGTAGAAATGCATCTTAACTTGAAGCCCATGCTTTTCTTGATATACATGACGGCTATCGTGAACATGACGTAGGAAACGCAGTGAGCGTCTATGGGCACGTTAACGTCAGGCGTCCTTTAAATGATGTCAAGCATGGGCTTCAACTTAAGTTGCATATGTATCCATGTCACGGTGGTCGCATTTCAATGGGGGCGAAATGTGAAAACACCCGTGTACTTAGATTTAGGTGCGCGTTAAAGAATCCCAGGTGGTCGAAATTTCCGGAGTCCTCCACTGCGGCGTGTCCCATACTCAAAAAGTGGTTTTGGGACGTGAAACTACATAATTTAAGTTGCATTTCTGATACGGGGGTAACAATGTTTGCCGACTGAATAAAACCTGCCGCGAAGTGCTACCACGATTACCCTAGCTCGTTTACTCCGAATAGCATAAAAGAAACAAACCGTAGCGCCTATCGGGAAGCGTCTAAAAATCCTAGAATGAATCGTCGCTCGTCGCAACTAAACATCTTTAGGATAAGTCATTTCTAGCCGACGAGTGGCTACGCTATATCAAGAACACTGATAACGCCGGCGGGACAAGCTTTGCTGTGATGTGCAGAGCGCAGGGATAGGTTTTAATTCTTGTATCTTTGCTTTGCTGACGTCGTCACTACGTCACCGCGCGAGGTTTGAAAAGATTAATGTCACTGCGTCACGTGGTGGCACTCCCGCGAACTAAACCCTGATTTCCAGAAAAGCTGGGCACGTGCTCAGATATTTCTGAGTCGGCGTGGCAATAGAGACGACTCATCTAATCCGTGAATACCGCGATGTTCTCTTTAGGGAGCCGCACTCGGGCTTTTAGTAGAAGTTCGGCCCTTTTTCTTCTGACGATGCTTGTGAATGTCTTCAGGGACTCGCTGCTGAACACATGCCATGTCGTTAACGAGGACTGTCGATTTTAGAACTAAGTCCTGGCGGAGTCTCATAACGAAAAATGGGCATGACGCAACTTCTCTTCAGGCTTTCACTTGTAGGCTCACATTCTGGAATGTCTCGAGCGTGGTCTCTCGGTCTTCCGACGAAGCTCCACGAAAGGTAGGTGGCTCCCTTGGTTGCTGAAGCGCCACTGTTAATGGCGAAGCTGTTGTTGTCATCGTTGCTGTTGACTTGTAGGCCTTTATGCTTCGCTTAGGCAGAGGACCATGCTCCAGGGGCTAGTTTTGTGGTCTGAGGCTTGCTCAATGATCCGGGGCGATGCTGGTGTTATCTTCTGGTTTTAGGCTTGCATCGCAGCATCACGGGGGCGTCCAGTACATAAAACCAAAAGCATCTCTACCATGTAGTAGTGACGGTCAATAATACAGCATCAAAACTGTGAATGAAGAAACTATTGTCAATGTTATTTGTGCACCAGTTGGAACGAGGTCTGGGGGACAACAGAAAGACGTGTAAATTTTCAACTGGTTGCAACTGTAGGAAGTCAAGTGGTTTATTTACACATATAAATGTGATGTAACAGGAAAGACATAATAAAATAGGCATGTGCAATCAGCAAGACAGACATTCACACGTGCAATAGCAAGATAAATTCTAAAAAGTAAAAAGTGTAAAATTATTCGTGTGTTCCTTGACGAATTGCGCCTTTTAATCCCCTTTAGATAGACAGTCGGTATAGCTTGCGGCCGCTGGGAAAGTAGGGCGGAGGGCATCAATGAGCCGTCCTGTGTACATTACTGTTATAATCTCGAAGCCTATCGTTAAGGCATCGAGATGTTAAATGTGCAGTGGCCTGTTTGGCCAGTGCTCATTTCCTCACAGTCAATGTGGGAAAGTACACAGAAGGTTCAAACAAGCCTAAACCCATTGCCCTTCTCAGACGAAAATAACTTTTTATTGTGCGAACTTGTGTGCCCACAAAAGCAAGTTACTCTCGAAGCAGAGCGACAGCGTCGGCATTTTTATATCCCTCGTCGGAAGTTCCAGCGTAAGCGCTGGTGCTCGCGTTCTTCCCAGTAACTACTACACACTTCCTGTCAATCTGATTACGCAAGGTTCCTCGGGAGTATACACAACAGATAGAATCGACAAAAACATTCTAGTAAATTCCATATTATGCAGGCGAATTTCGCGTAAAGCGATAACGTTTAACATCTGCTAGCCGTTAAAATGCGGCGACCGCATCAAGATAAACGAGTACGCGTGTCAATATTTTACGAGGCGACAGCAGAAGCAGTAAAGATCAGCGATCTTGGTTTTAACAACAGATACATCGGTGGCAGAGTAGGGCGGAGGGTACCAATGCTATTTTTTTTCCTAGGACACATACATAACCGTCAAGAGAAAGAGATGACAGGGTTGTATCGAGTTCGGATAACAATAAGCGCACGTTGCAGCAAGGGGGCTGGTGCCAGACAGTACAACTATTGACAGCTAAGATGAGCATAGTCGTAAAGTAACCACTTACGCTTGTAAGTATTAAAGTGGTATTTTTGATACGGAACACGTGTCTTTCAGGAATACGGTGACGCCTATTCCCCGACGCAGTGTGCTAGTACATGAAAACTGTTGATAACCGTGTGTAGAATAAGAAGCAGTGGTATCGATGGAAACGTTTATTTCTCTAAAAACACAGACATCACAAATTGTTAAGAAAGACGATATTATAGCAAAAAAATCGTTGCAATGTTTTAGGATGCTGGAGGTATTAAGATGGATGGCAGTGAGAGCATTAGCGGTTTGAGCAATAAATAACTTCCGGACGATAGTGAACTGGCGATGCTCATATTTAGACAAGTTTTTTAACGTCAATCAGATTATCAATGTGAGCGAAACGGGCGCCTGCAACCTTTCTCGCTAGAGCAGTTCCGTTGCGTTTTTAGGCAAACTAGTATTCCTCTTCCTTTCTTCTTATGCGAGGCTGACGAAACAATTTCTGGTTGGCGCGCGTCAAATTATTATTGAAATATAGACGACATTTTGGATTCATGCAATCCAAACCGAGATTCGAGTCACTATTGCCAGCATCCAGCCACTTTTGCTTAATTGCTACAGGCTGCATTTGAACAAGGATAGCCGGAATGCATTCAGTGTGAGCTGCGAGGCAGCGTACAACGGAAACATGCGAAGGCTGACGCTGTATATCTAACTTTCCTGCCATTTGGCCAAGATCTGATAACATGTCTTCATTGCGCCGTACGGGGAAACCATGTATTTCAGAATTGCATCTTCTGGTATACTGTTCAAGAGCATTGTTCTGCATGGTCATGCTGTGGATGGCTGTAGCTTAAGAAGAAACAGTTGAGGACAACGTCTCTCACAAGCTGATCAAGTTCAGTTTGGCTATCCGACCCCGCAGAGCCTATGGAATGGTATTTGGAGGACAAAAACTGGATATACTTCTGCATTTCTCCTACAGTCTCGGCCAATTTATCTCTCGTGTTTTTGAAGGCCCAAAGTTCTACTTCAACCAGAAGTGCAAGCATGTCCAAAGTCCAGTAAACATGTTTTCGTTGACTGTAACGTAGTTTTATTTTAGACATATGAGATTCACTGTTACAAATAGAGGAGCACGTTAACCCACATGACATATGTTTTCTTGCCAGCTGAACGTGATTTTAAAGATATGAACGTCTTTCTTTGGTTAAGGTTGCATGCATTCTGGCGTAGTCTCTTAGCGTATAGATGCCGTGATGCGCGCTGGAAACGATGGGTCCAACATTGATAGAATCAACCCGCGTGACTTGCAATACCCATCGGCATTCTTGCGTGCCTTTGCAAGGTGAACGGACTGATTTCTTTCAGATATACAACGTTTTTGCTAGCCGCTGGGGCAGGCGCCGCGATATCGTCAATGCGCGCACAGATTACGGCGAAACATAGGGGACGCTGGTAATGCATTGAAGCGCAAGTGCGCGAAGCATAGCTCAATCGTCTCCATACACGCTGGGACCCTCCTGCCGAAGATGATAGGCGGCGGTTTCGGTGGTTCGGCAGGTTCGGCGTCGGCCGACGCAGTCCACCGCGGGATAGGTCCTCTTCCTGCTGGCCAACGCGTCGCAGTCATAACCGTACGCGAGGCACTCACGGGGTGGAGCGAAGATTTCGCCGGATACGGTGTGCCCTGCGAGATCGGCCATTACTCTGTGCAAGGGGAACAGTGTGAGTATGTCGATGGCGCCATTCAAAAGAGGTACCTGCGTGCGTCAATTCCTTCGAATTCCGACTGGGATCTGTACACCGGATTCGAAAATGCACAGCACAGAACGGGAGAAAGCTCGTCGCCGATGCATAACCTACTACGCTGGGTTATGCTGAACAAGGATAAAGTGGTGACGCCTTCGTCGCAGGAAGCTGAGAGGTGAGTGTGTTGTGCCGTCGTTGTGAGGCGATTCTGAGTATGCATTATTCATCGCATATCAACTGCTCTATATCACTTATTGCATTAGGTACTTACCAGGGTGTAGGGAGCTTTTGGCCGATGAGGATAGTTATGGGGGCTTGTTTGTGCGGCATATCTTATTTTGTTATAGCGCAAGCTGAGCAAGGACAACAGAAAGGCACATCTGACGCTGTGTGCGTCAGATGTGCCTTTCTGTTGTCCTTGTTCTGCTTGCGCTACAACAAAATAAGACAGCTTTTGGCCACCTGGGAACGGGTCTCGGAAGAATCACCTCTTCCTCCCCCTACCTACGAAATTTTCGTACCAGGTTGTCGCGATGACGACGCCCCGCTTGGTATCGTGGAAACGCAGCCACCAATTGCGCCTGATTCAATGCAAGTGGGTGCCCCGTCCTTTCGACGTGATTGGAGGCGGCCCTCTAATCTCAAGGATACTTGGCAAAAAATTTTGGACAACTGCTTGCCAACCAGTATAACGCTTTCGTGTAATTGTTAAATGAATGTCTCCCGAAAAAAGAAATTTGTTCACACAATTAACATCGCAAGTATTTTAAAGAAAAGTGGAGAGTAGCACGCATTAAATCAATATTTGCCCCAAGCACAACCTTTTCCGAAAAACGTAAGGGGAAGATGCATGTATTTTCTTTAACGCTTGCACTGAGAACACCTTTTTCGTCAAGCACATGTGTTTGGACCCTTCTGTAGGCCTCGCTCGGCATTCCGATCTATAACAAGCGCAAATTTTCGGCTTTTTCCGAGTCGTCGCCTGAGCTCTACAAATTCACCGGCCACTGCCTGAGGCAGTGATGAGCATTGTTAGGGTGAACACGTGGTGATGACGATTTATTGGCATCCCCTTCTAACCGGTGCGGGGGCAAATCGTCGCCTATCCTGCTTGAGTGCATTCACTGCGGTCGCGCATAGAAGTAAGCCTGCGAATGTACAGTAATGCCTCGAGGTGTCCTCACGTCGTCTGCTTCATTGTCCGCGCGTCAAGGCTGCGTTGGCTGCGTTGCAATGAACAGAATTCCACTTTCTATAACACGTTGCAGTGGCGGTGAAGCAAGCTTCGTGTTCGTGTACCGCATTTAAGAGGCTGGCGGGTTCACCAACATGAGACAAAATTAGCTGCGTAGAAGTCGGCAAACGTTTCCGTCGAAAGAAAGTTTTGAGCTTCTCAGTAGCTCTAACTTTTCACGCAAACCTGCCGTGGTTGCTCAGTGGCTATGGTGTTAGGCTGCTGAGCACGAGGTCGCGGGATCGAATCCCGGCCACGGCGGCCGCATTTCCATGGGGGTGAAATGCGAAAACACCCGTGTACTTAGATTTAGGCGCACGTTAAAGAACCCCAGTTGGTCGAAATTTCCGGAGTCCCCCACTACGGTGTGCCTCATAATGACAGAGTGGTTTTGGCACGTAAAACCCCATAATTTTAACTTTTCACCCGAGGAACCATGTACCTTTTGTCCAACAGAAGCTTCCTGAGCTTGATGCAGTTTATTTGGCTCAGAGTGGGGCATCAATCAGTCAGGATAGGGCATCGAGCGTGTGACTCGCAAATGCAATGCAGACTTGAAATAAGATGCTGCTCCTGCTGCATTACTGCAAGTGAAATTCTATTTAGCGCACGCCTCTTGGCAGGCGAAGAATGAAGCAGGTCTTTCTGATTGGACTCGGCTGGCCTGTCCGCTCTTTCTATCTTCTTTTTACCGTTTGTCAATTGTAGTCCTGTCTTTCTCTCATAGCTGCCTGCGATAAATTCTGTGGCTTTTCTTTTCTAATATGTTTTCAAAAGTTGGCGGAAGTACTTTCACTGCGTTACATGTAAACGTGCCCAGTATTCCCGAGTGCTGGACTCAATTTTTCCCAAGTCGGTGCTGTGCTAGTCAAAGCTGATGTTTTCGTATTAACTGAAATATTGGGCGAGAGCATATCGGTCTGTTTTCCGTTCAACGTTATCACAAGCCTTTTTTTACACGGAATGATTGCCGCGGGGGTGGAATTGCTCTTTTTATCAAATATCGCTGGATTTCGAGTCATCTTAGTATAACCATTACAACTGCTGAATTGCTAGCGCTTCGTATTCACACAGAGAATCTTGCCATTGCTTTGCTCGCTATCTATAGGCCTCTAAATTAAAGTGTCAGAAAGTTTGTGGATGAGTTGCGTCTACTTACATTTTCATCTGGTCGAGTGTGCATGATGATAGGTGACGTTATTATCGACGTGCTAAAGAAAGAACGGCACATCCTAACTGAATACTTGAACACGCTAGCTAAACTTGAGATAGAAGCCGTTATCAACCTTCCAGCACATGTCCAAGTTTTGGGCGCATCAGTCGTGTCTTCATGTCTAAATCACGTGAAAGTCCGTGCCGAGAACTACCAGGTCTTTTTGTTTATTCATGAGAAAAAGCGGTCCAATCAGTTCTTTTTGGGATGTATCTTTCTATAATGACAGCGTATTACCGTCCAGAAACCTATATCAGGAATATAGGTTGTGGATAACAGAAGACTTGACATATCGTTGCAGCATTACGATTAGCGATCTTTGCTTGCGGAAATTCCCGCAAGTAAACTACATGGATCTTTTTTTGATATCAACGCGCAGATAGTGCACACATAAAAAAAGGTGACCGTCATAAAACAAGGAAAACCGGGTTGCCCGTGGATAAATGGAAATATTCTGTCCGGGACAGCAGAAAGAGAATCAGCTTGGGCGCGTTATCGTCATTCCCCTAAAAATAAGTTTCTGCGTGCCCTTATAAGATGGCTTGCAATAATGTTACTGTGGTGATTAAAGCTCCAAACGAAAACACTTCCAAAATAAATTTCTGAATCTAGGAATTATTCATGTAAGGCATGGTCTCTCAATCAAGTAAGGGGTCGTACGCGTAAAGGTGTATACGAAACAACTGCTAAGAAATTTGGACCTCTGTCTGTTCCGCTAGCGGACCAATGCAACCATTTTTTTTTGTCTGCTGCAACAAAATTGCCTAGTAATACGACCAGTCATCTTCTTGCGCCATCGGTGGCTGAGTCTGCCCTTCTGCCAAAGTGTAATGAAGATTTGCATTATATCCTACGCAACTTCAAACGGTGCAAGTCAGCGGGGTTAGATGACGTGCCTGCGGACGTTCCTGACAATAACTTTGAGACCCTGAAGACTGTTTTGTAAGGAATCATAAACGACAATATGGTATAAAATTTGTAAGCAGGGTTAAGGCGCCTCAGAAAGGCTGGCCAACGTTTCGATAGGAGGACCTATCTTTGTCAAAGGCGGCCTCGTCATCCTCGGTATGTTAGTTTTAAAGGGTTAGTGCAGTGACATCACGTGCGCTTGTAGTCGGTGGCGGTTGGTTATAAAGGGAGAGATTTCAGACGTAATGAACGCTGTCGCCTGACGTCTGTGAGCGTCGTGCCCAAGACGAGGCTACAAGAGCGGGGGAGTAGGAAGGCGAGGAGAAAAGAAAAGAAACATAAGGAGAGAGAAAAAACGGTGGGGGGCACCAAGAGGAAAAAAAGGGGGGGGGAAGAACAAGAAAAAAAGGAAGGGGGGCATGGGAGGGCGTTGGGGAAGCAAGAGGTTAGGGAGCATTCAGCGGCTTCGTCGGCGGCATGTTTTTGTGGCATTAGAAGAGCCGGTAAAGTGGTCAGTGCGCGAGTAAAAAATCCTGGGTTGAAAGCGGGACTTGGAGTAGCATAGCAGCAATGCATCAAGTAATTTTGAAGTAGTTAAGATGGCAACAAGGAGTCTGGGATGCAATGTATGGCGCATCTGGACGGCAGCGGCATGGTCTTTCAAGGGCCGTTAGCCCCAGTAGCTCAACGTGGGTGTCGTTACGGCGGTATCCAGAAATGGCCATACCCTGTGTGGCTCCGGCGCCAAAAACGGTATAATGACGTCTCGGACTTCGGAATGTGTTGGTGAGGGTGTTCTCAAAAACATAATAGAAAAGAGAAAAATAAAGAAATAGGAGGGGTGGAACCGAAACCGCAATAACAAATAGGAGGGTGACGTGCATAGAAGCGGGCGGGGACCGGTGTACATGAGAAATCGGGGTCGTCCAGTTGATATAAACGTAAAAAAATTGAAGAGTATAATGAATTGAGTGGTAGGCAGGAAAATTTTTTGAAATGGAGGAATAGGTGAGGTTAAGTATTAAGGTTAGCTGGTGGCCTAATGTGTCTTGAGTCTTGGTTGATGATATTAGACTTTAAGATTTAAGTTACCGCTTTTAAAGTTTCTAAGTTGCCACGTGCGAAATTAATTCCCGTCGAGCGTAGGCAGTTAAACATATGTATGAGGTATGATTCCGCATATTTCCTTTCGTGAGGTGAGCGGAAATTAGTTTGTAGTACATTGAGCCTTGCTTTGTCAAATATATGACCATGTTCATTAAAGTGGCTGGCTGCTGCTTTATAGGCAAATTGTGTTTTGTGTCCGAGCGGGGACCGCTGAGTCTTGTATGAATTTTTTGTCTAGTCTCACCTATGTATTGTTTGCTACAGGCGGCACATTCTACACAGTAGACTACCTTGCTTGATGTGCAGGTGAAAGCCGAAGCTACCTTGTGTGCGTAGTGACACAAATCTTGCCAGTTGGTCTCGAGGGGGCTCTTTTAGTTCCCGCTTTTCAATAGCGAACCGGTTCATTCTGTTACCAACTATAGAGCTATTTTCATAGAGACATGCATTACTGTGATACTTGAAAATCAAATTTTTTATGTAATAAAAAGCTTCATTGACGCACATAACCTGCTATCGCCAAACCAATATGGATTTACTTCCAGATGCGGCACTAGGTCAGCGTTAGATCAAATAATCGCTTTCCTAAATAATGCTCTTGAAAACAGCGAATGTAATCGCCCATTTTTTAGACATATCACAAGCTTTTCGTTCCGTGAACTAGATGTCCAACTTTGTAAACATCATAGCTATGACTTCAGAGGGCCTTCCTTTCTCATCATTCCTTGAGAATTATTTGCATGGTCCGACTCAAGTTGCAGTAATCAGAAATATTAAAAGTAGGCCCACACAGCTGTCCAGTTGTGTTCCTCAGGGATCGCTTTTAGCACATATTTTATTTAACTTGCATGTTAATGATCTCACTCAATCCATTGTTAATTGCCGAGTTTTTCAGTATGCCGACGATACCCTTGTAGTACCCCGTCATGCTAATTATGGTCAAGCCGTGGCTGAATTACGTCATGAGTTGGAACTGTAAAACTTAATTTCTATCAATGAAAATAAAACTAAACTCGTATGTTTCCACAATTCCCTGAAACGTATTCCTGTCATCATTACTGTTCTTCATTCACTTCAGTATAATAATTGCTCCTGATCTCGACTTGCACACCCTTCAAGCATCAATATCTGGATGTTCATTTTGCTTCCAGCATGTCTTATGATAGTCATTTGGCTAGCGTTTGTGAACGGCTGCGCAAAATAGTGTGTTTGCTAAATTCTATCAAGACATTATGCCTAATTCATGTCGGGAAAATGACAGCTTGCGAATTAGCATAGTGTGTGCTGCGCAATGGAATTCTTTTTACTTTTGTTTAGTGTTTTGGAGCAATAAGGTTGTTTGCTTGCCAAAATCTATATTTAGTGCCGCGATGTATGGCCTTCCAATTCCCAAAAATTCTAGTGTGCTCTCTTTTTTTGCTCACGTGTGCCTTCGTTCAGGCTTCACCTTGTTCACGTTTTGCTCTTCGTTCAGGCTGTTATTTAAAGAAAGTGTTATTCTTATGTACCTGTAGAATACTGAGTTTAGTCTCCCATATATCCCCGCTCGAACATTGCGTCCGCGAGATCATTTCGTTTTGGCGAAGGTGTGGTCTAGATATTGGGAACGTGCTCGTGCTTTCTATATTGCAAATGCTCTGAATGACCTCCCAATAAGCGTGTTCTCTTTCGACAGCGACAAAGGCGTAAGCTAGCTTATCTTTTATTTGTATGCTTGATTTTTTTTCGTTTTCTTCCTGCTGAGACCAGGTACATATATATATATATATAATCATTGTGTGAACTGAGATTGTAGTATGCACTAACTTGTCCCTTGCTGCCGGGCATTGCCTCACAAGCCACCTGTTGGCTTGGGCAGGCCCATAATACTACCCTGTATATGCACAAATAAGGAAACGTTCCTATTACTATTAAGAGACGCCTCCGGGCAATGCTGCACTTTCGTGGACTTGCTTCTATGCGCGGCCGCGCGGGCTGAACAGGCGCTCCGATGAGCACGGCCGCGCACTAGCGTGTTCACCCAAACTGCACTTATTGCCCTAGGCCGGAACAAGGCTGGATTGGAGGCCATACGCCGTTGGTTGTGCGCGTCTCCTCTAGCCCGGCGGTTGCCAGCATGCAGCTGACTATATCTGCGCTTAACAAACGCCTATGCCTTCAGTTGCTCCCTGTTTCAATGGTATTAACCCTTTGTCGCCAGGTGAAACACACATGATACGTGAGGTCACTGTAATAACCCTTCAAAATTAACATGCCCAGGATGACAAGGCCGCCTTTGACGAAGATAGGTTCTGCTATCGAAATGTCGGCCAGCCTTTCTGAGGGACATTATCTCTGTTTGTAACCTTTATACGACATGATACGTATAGTAATTTTTATAGCATACTAGAATTGAAAAGAAAATCCCATATATTTACACAGAAATTGTGTGCCGTAGCATTGAAATACATAGCTCTTATAGCACAAGTATCAGAGTTTTCTTCTTAATGTATTATGACTCAGTTCGTCACACCGCCTGCAAAAGGTATGCAGGTTGTGTTTTTTTTTAATTAGTTCGGAAATTCTGCTACAAGTTGTACACCTTATCATTTCGGGAAGACTAAAACTGAGTGCACAATCAAATAATTGTATAGATTGTTTCGAGGAATTTAGACGGGGGTGAACAGCGGCCAGTTGATCTATGCGTAATAGAAGACTCCAAATTGGAAGACTAAGGTACATTAGACACTTTACTGTTTATTTCGTTTATGCACTTACAGTGTTGAGTGACATACGACGAGAGGAAGCTTATTACAACCGGGCGCCCATTTAATGTGAATCAATTAGGCATCACCAGGAATGGACTAAGCAACAAGGAGTGATCGAAGCTCTCAATCAAGATAATAAAAGATTGGAACATGATTTTCACGACAAGCAGCAGAAATGCCAGGCACCCGTGGAAGCAGAGCACGGAAGCTGCCAAGTAACACATATGGTTCCACCGATGTTAGCAAGAGAGGCTAGTTTCTGGGACCCTAAATGTACGTTCAGGCCTGCAGCCAGATTTGTCGACCTTGGCCTAGTTGCTGAGGGGTCCGTTGATGGAGACCAGATTGAGCGCGACTACTGTGCCCATGGAATGCTGCAGAAGCAGGTAGGCCAGTGTGGACGATTTCGCACAGTTATGAAGGGAGTATGTCGCGAAGGTACCTGTTGCAGAAGTCCGAAGGTCTTTAGCCAAGAGCACCAGTGCAGTGTTCTATCAGTAGGAATGGTGGTCTAAAGCACAATGTAGGCAAGGTAGTGCCGTTGTGGACAGCTCCCAGGTTAGCGAGCTTCGTTTCACAAAAGAAAATAGCTGCATAGTCCCAAAGTGTTTAAAGATCTCCGCTAGTCGAGGCGGCAGTGACAAGGGTGATTTATCCGCAAATAATTCAGACTGCATTTGAGCTGGTAATCGGGACGACAATATGAGTGCGGCTCGGCCAGAGATATGCAAGCGAAAGGCTCGGAAACGAGCCCCAGAAAGCGTGTTATAGGAAGAGGCGTTGCAGAGTCAGAAATGTAGTAGAAAAGGTGACGCGGCCGAATAAAGGAAACGGCGCTAAGCCTAGTGGGGTGCGCAGCGAAAGCGTTGGAAAGGTGTGTGTGTCACTTGGAATGTTTGAAGTAAGAGGACGTCTTAGTCAACAGACGAGGCCGAAACAAAAAGGTCGTTTTGCGTGAAAGCGAACAAAAGCCAGGGGCAATTATGGTTCCCTTCTTTGGGTTCTTTCGAGGTGTATTAGGCATGACACAGAAAAGCGAGGTGATAAGGCGATGAAAATTGGTCGCTCAATGCAGTAGCGCCGACTGCAGATGGGTCATCAAAGAAGCTCTCCCCAAGGTGACAATGACCACTGGATTCTGTAGACGCGGCAACAACTGCGAAGACGAGGCTTCACGGGCCGCTGTAAGCTGAACGTCATGTAGAGGTCACTAACTTATTCAAAGGGCTTCAACATTCCGTGAGCGCCCGCGCAACGTGGACTTCACGTTGCGCGGGTGCTTACGGAATGTTTGAGGCGGAGTCCGGCAGAATGGTCCAACGTCATAGGTGGGACATGATGCGAGGGATTTTGCGAACAGTTAGACGATTATAGCTGGCCGAGACTGTAATCAGATTCCCTAGTGTAGTCGCCTTGGGAAGACTGTTTTGAAAGCGGACACTATTAGTGCAGTGAGTATGTCCTGACGTGTGCTGGCGTGAATGTATTCAGACAAGTAGTTAGCTTCGACATTTCAAAGTTCTCCTACATGAAATGAGCTCCTATATCTGGAGCCAGTGTAAATGTGTAGGACAAATCTTTTTCATTTGCTCCTACTCGCGGAGATACGCACGTGGAGGATTCCTGACGTAAATGCTACCCCAAGCTGAAACAGTCTCTAATAATATTGCCTGATTCTTTAAGGCGATGCATTGTTTGGCTCATTCAAAGCACCTTGCTGTAGGCTGGTGCGTAGGTCCGTATGTCTATGTGTGTATGTTACGACGGCTAACGGCTTAGGCTTGACGTTCTCCGAGATAACGAGTGCTCTTGTAGAAGCATTCGCCTATAAATGATCTGCATTGCATGCACAACATTTTCAGTAAGGCAGATACAGCCCCACTCGTAATAGCGGGAGACTTGAACGCTCCCAACAAAGAATGGGACTATGGTCATCAGAGCGTCAAGGGT